>NW_011170654.1:0-420 GCF_000146605.3 Meleagris gallopavo
TTTGCCACAAACTCCAAGTGGGACCTTTCTCTCCAGCAGCAGTGTAGAGGATGTTCTTCGCATCCTGTTCCATCCGTACTGGCCCCAGGGCCACGGCACGGGCTATCTCTTGTTTAATCTGCTCAAAAGCCTGCTGCTGCTCAGGACCCCACATAAAATCATTCTTCTTCCGTGTCACCTGATAAAGGGGGCTTACAATGAGGCTGTAGTTTGGAACATGCATTCTCCAAAAACCCACTACACCCAGGAACGATTGTGTCTCTTTCTTATTAGTGGGTGGAGACATGGCACTGATTTTGTTGATCACATCTGTTGGGATGTGACGACGGCCATCTTGCCACTTTATACCTAGGAACTGTAATTTCCTGGGCAGGCCCTTTCACTTTGCTTCGCTTAATAGCGAAACCAGCACGCAGAAGG
>NW_011170655.1:0-632 GCF_000146605.3 Meleagris gallopavo
TTCTCCTTTAGTTTGTTTTCTAAGCCTTTCTGTTATTTTCTGGCATGTTAAAATCCTTGTGAACCTGTGGAAGTCCAGACAGACTCAAAACAGAAACTTATGGATGAACAACAGATGTCACGTGCTGGCTTAACTCACTGCTTTGAAATGTTTCCTTAACAAGTGGAAAATATCAGCGCATCACTCAGACAACCCAACAAGTTTTGGGAATTACAAGTCACAAACTCTTAAAGAAATGAATGCATTCCAGTAACTTTTGAAAATCAAGGAGAAAAGCTAAACTGAGTGCTTCTAGAGATATTGTCTAAATGTTAAGAATGACATTCCAAGCTGCAGAAGAGATTTAAAACAGGATGTGTACTCTTGAAATTGAATTGTCTTTCTTTAGATAGAAAGTGGTAGAATTTGGAAGCATTGTGAAGATTTCTGTATAACTTTAGTAGGAGTAGATATAAAATGTAAGTTTTACCTAGGAGAGATCACTTGTGAAGTCATTTCTACTTTGCTCCAGGTACAGAAAATAATGAGAACAAGCTACCTAGAAGGGGAAGAAGTTCTTCCATATTAGTCTGTGATATTTTCACAGTCCTTTATCAGAGGACTTCTAATGCCTTACAAGTAATTCAAGCTAA
>NW_011170656.1:0-601 GCF_000146605.3 Meleagris gallopavo
CCAAGGTGAGCCTGGCTCAGACTCTGAGCAACTTGATCTAGCTGTGGATGGTCAGCATGGGGAGTCGGATCACATCGCAAACCTACCTGCATACAAGCAGCGCACCAACATGGGGTGCATGATGTTCATTACCTGCTGGACACATCTCACACCACTGACTGGAGGAGCCCAGGCAATCCTTCAACTCCATCAGGCTGCAAAATGAAATCAGAAGAGACGCAGAACATAATTTAAAACACAACAAGGATGCACACAATGCCCTTAAAAACACCCACCGCATGGATGCAATTAGCACATTAATTACAGCCATCCAGCTTGAGATCCTCCAGAAAAGCAGAGCTCACAGCTCTGAAATCAAGCAGGAATCACTCATCCCATTCTAACGGCTCACCCCACACCCCAAAGGAAGCAGTCTCCAGATTCAGATGCTGCTCTTACACCTAGCAGCCCTTCACGCGCGACTTGCGATCCCCCAAAAAGACAAGATCACAGCCCTGAAAGAAATAAAGAAACCACTTACCCATTCCAAGGACCAATACCTCCCCCACACTCTCAAGTGAAGGAAGCAGCTTCCAGCTCCAAATACCTACCAGCCCTTAAG
>NW_011170657.1:0-517 GCF_000146605.3 Meleagris gallopavo
TGGGCGCAGAGGGGGCAGCCCCTCCTAGTTTGCACTCCACAAGTGACAGCTTAAGGATAGTTTGGGAGACAAGTTATACATATGCAAGAAGAGGAGGGGATAATTACAATCGGTTCCAAGCAACGAGGCGTAGATTATTCTGATATTACGATTAGAATACGAGGGCATATCACAGCCGTTTCCAAGAAGTTATCATCCTATCGCCCACCCCAACTGCTGAGTTACTGAGACGTGCAGCTTGTAGTGGAATTCCTAAGTCACAGGCTGAACCAACACGTGAGCACGAGTGCGTGGTGCGAGAGAGAGACAAGGCTGCATTCCTCGGCTCGGCCCCCTCGACATCCCCTCCCCTGCAGCCTCTGTTTGCCTTTGTTCGTTCTGCACCCTCTTGCCTAGTTCATAATTAAGTGAAATGCCGTTCTGAAACAATTCTAAAGAAACGTGTTCCACACCACTCGTCATCCTCAGCCACCACACCTCAACCGTTTCCCAAACACCTCCAGGGAATCTGACTCCA
>NW_011170658.1:0-579 GCF_000146605.3 Meleagris gallopavo
CCATAGGGACACGATGGGAGCCCTTTAGCAATGAAATCGGAGTGTTGGCCACAACATCAGTAGGTCATGTACCTATTACTGGAGGGACTACTGAGCCTCCCCATCTCCAACCCATCTCCCCCCAAAGGTGCAAGTAGGCCACACCACCTGGATCCTACCTGCACCTTCCAAGGCCATTTCATTCTATGGGTGCCAGGATCTAAGTTCTCAGGGGCAGGGAGCAGAAGTTTATTTTCCTTACCAATCTGGGGTCTTACCTGATGATCAGTGCCCATCATTTGGATCTAAGTGGGGTGGCCCACGTTGTCTGCAACATTCTCAGGGCACTGGGTCTGCCGTCTCGGGGTCTTTCATTCAGGTCCCGCAAGGTTTCATACAGTCTTTTTGTCCACCCCTGCAGGGACTGGGAGTCTGTCTTCAGGGCAGCCTTAAGAATACCGTTATGACGTTCGATGAGACCTGCTCCCATTGGATTATATGGCAGGTGGAATCGCCATTCGATGTGATTTTCTTCTGCCCAGCGCTGTATCATGGCACCAGTAAAATGAGTTCCTTGGTCGCTCTTGATGAGTTGAGGTG
>NW_011170659.1:0-485 GCF_000146605.3 Meleagris gallopavo
CGATACACTCCTTTCCTCCTCCTAGGAAATGAATTTTCTTTGGCTTTCCCTGGCTTTTGCTTTTTCCTTTCTTTTCACGCTCCTTTTCCTTCCCTTCCTTTCCCTTGGTTGGCGCCTGTCCCGTCCCTTTGCTCTGACGTTGCCTTCACTTCCCTTATGTGATCTCCCTTGATTGTTTTTGTCTTTTCTTTCCCGACTTGTTTCACTCAAGCCTCGTCTCTCGGCTTTCCTGCAGCGCTTGATGGATTTGCAGGTGTTTTTCTATTGCAGAGACAATTGGGTTCACGCCTCCTGGCTGTCCTTGCTTCTTCCCTTGTGGTGGTCTTCAGGCTTCTCGTCTGATGGCTGGGTAGATCCATGCCCGGTAGCTACCCTTACCTCCTGCCCGGCATGATTAGGAGCGCTTTCCCTCGTCCAGAGAGATTTTTGTTCTGGCTAGCAGCCCCAGACTCCTCTGGGGTAGGTAGCGCAGAAGTCGCATCTCT
>NW_011170660.1:0-519 GCF_000146605.3 Meleagris gallopavo
GAAGCACCGATGACCACCGAGTCTGCAGGAGGCCAACATCTTGGCATCCGTGCCCGGGAGGAGGAAAGGGTAGCTACTGGGCATGCTGCTGCCTCCACCACACACGCACCTTCAGGGTCGCCAGCCCAGAAGGAGGCTGTCCCTGCCAGCTGGAACAAAACACCTCTCTGGAGGAAGGCAAAGCACTGCCAGTCATGCCAAGGAGGACGGAAGGGTAGCTACCGGGCATGGATCCACCCAGCCAGCAGAGGAAAAGCCGACCGGCCAGCACAAGGCAAGAGGCAAGGATGCCCACGAGGCGTGGACCCACCTGGGAAGCCCAGAAGGAGCTGCAAATGCAGCAAGCACTGCACAAACGCCTAGACAGCTGGCTGCGCTTCCAGAAGCCTGCAAAGGAAAAAACACAACAGTCAAGGCCCAGAGACAGCATCAGGGAACTGAAGGCAAGGGAGCAAGAAGGCATGGGCAAGGAGACAAGGAAGGCAAAGCAAGGCAACGCAAAGACGGAAAGCAAAGGAG
>NW_011170661.1:0-429 GCF_000146605.3 Meleagris gallopavo
CAGAATGCACTACGCCTAACTCTGAATACTATGTCTCTGCCTTTATTTCGAGCCACAATCCATTCTAGTGAGGTTCTCCACTGCTACACATTTGCTTTCAGAGAGGAAAAGATTGGAAGGGAAAACCCTCTCTAATAAGACACCTGGAAGTTCGAGGAGCGACAGCTGTAGTGCTCTCAGGGAGCGCGTTTCAGAAAGTTGGGAGAGACCCTTTCAGGACTTCTGAAGAAAAAAAACCCCCACTCGCAGGGAGTGCAGGAGGCTGAATTCGCAGTTGTCGGCATCGGAATCGCACTCCTTCGCTCTCACGCGCAGAAAGCAGCATTCGTGCTGAACCGCTCCGGAGACTTTGCCGTAGCTGGCCGAGAATTAGCGCGTCTCCAAGAATGCCTCTTTCAGCCGTCAGCAGCGGTCTCGTGTTCTCGCTTG
>NW_011170662.1:0-535 GCF_000146605.3 Meleagris gallopavo
CAGATTTATGCTTAGGCAGCAGAAATTTATGTTTAGTATTTAGTGTTTGCATGTTTAGTAAAGCATTGAGAAGATTGAGAACCTAAAGTACTCAGCCAGTGAGGAACCAGGGGAGAAAGAGAGAAGCGTCGGGGAATAGGGAATAAAAGATGCAACTCTGGTTTCTGGGGGCCCTTCTGCTTGCAGGAGACGCGCCATTGCAATTGCAAATGAAATCTGCTTTCTCAGAGACACCGTCCTAGAGAGTTATTTGGATATTTCCAACAGGGAATTGAAATCTGGAGGCCACATTTTGTGCAATGTCTTCCCTCCATCATACAAAAAGATGTCATGTGAGCCTCCCCAGGTCAATAAAAAAGATGTGGGCTGTACTTTTTACACTGTCTGATCAAGATAGAAAAGGGAAGACTGGTTCTGAACTGAAAAAGAGTTTTCCATCAGATGTTAGCAGGGAATTGCTAGCACTCCTAACATGACATGGTGAGGCACGGGAACAGGTAGCCCAGAGCATCTGCACATGTCCCATCCCTGGGAA
>NW_011170663.1:0-697 GCF_000146605.3 Meleagris gallopavo
CCAGGCTCCACCCCTCCCTGATCCCATGTAAGGGCTGGGAAGAGTAGGGGCAGCATCTGAACCTGGGGAGTGCTTCCTTTGGAGTATGCCTTGTTCTTTGGTGATGGAGTGAGTGATTTTTTTATTATTTTTTTTCTCGTCCATTGTGGAGCTGCTCTCTCTCTTTTTAGCAGGGAACCCTGAGCGTACTTAAGGGCTGGTAGGTATTTGGACCTGGAAGCTTGCTTCCTTCACTTGAGAGTGTGGGGAGTATTGGTCCTTGGAATGGGGTAAGTGGTTTCTTTTTCTTTCAGGGCTGTGATCTTGTCTTTCTGGGGGATGGCAAGTACACTGAAGGGCTGCTAGGTGTAAGAGCAGCATCTGAATCTGGAGACTGCTCCCTTTGGGGTGTGGGGTGAGCCCTTAGAATGGGGTGAGTGATTCCTGCTTGATTTCAGAGCTGTGAGCTCTGCTTTTCTGGAGGATCTGAAGCTGGATGGCTGTAATTCATAGGGCTATGTGCTAATTGCACCCATGCGGTGTTTTTTAAGGGCATTGTGTGCATCCTTGTTGTGTTTGAAATTCTGTTCTGCGTCTCTTCTGATTTCATTTTGCAGCCTGATGGAGTTGAAGGATTGCCTGGGCTCCTCCAGTCAGTGGTGTGAGATGTGTCCAGCAGGTAATGAACATCATGCACCCATGTTGGTGCGCTGCTTGT
>NW_011170664.1:0-450 GCF_000146605.3 Meleagris gallopavo
AGCCCAGGATACGGTTGGCTTTCTGGGCTGGAAGGGCCCATTGCTGGCTTGTGTCCAGCTCCCACCCACCAGTACTCCCAGGCCTTATGGAGCAGGACTACGCTCAGTCCTTTCATCCCCTAGCATGTTTTGGTGGTGGGTGTTCCCTCATCCCAGCTACTGACCCTGTACTTGGATCTGTGCCCACTGCTCAGCCTGTTGAGGTCTCTGTGGATGGCATCCCGTCCCTCTGCTGTGTCACTGCACCCCACAGCTTGGTGTCCTTAGGGTGCACTCAACCCCACTGTTGATGTCCCTGATAGAAGGGGAAACCCAGATGCTTGTACCAACTGGGCGTAGAAGCCCTTGGGAGCAGCCCTGCGGAGGGACGTCGGGGGATCCGTGGGTGGAACAAAGAGCTGGACATAAGCCAGTAGTGTGCACTTGCAGCCCAGAAGGCCAACTGTATCC
>NW_011170665.1:0-466 GCF_000146605.3 Meleagris gallopavo
CTCCATTGTGGAGCTGGTCTCTCTCTTTTTAGCAGGGAACCCTGAGCGTACTTAAGGGCTGGTAGGTATTTGGAGCTGGAAGCTGCTTCCTTCACTTGAGAGTGTGGGGGAGTATTGGTCCTTGGAATGGGGTAAGTGGTTTCTTTTTTTCTTTCAGGGCTGTGATCTTGTCTTTTTGGGGGATCGCAAATGCGCTGAAGGGCTGCTAGGTGTAAGAGCAGCATCTGAATCTGGAGACTGCTTCCTTTGGGGTGTGGGGTGAGCCCTTAGAATGGGGTGAGTGATTCCTGCTTGATTTCAGAGCTGTGAGCTCTGCTTTTCTGGAGGATCTCAAGCTGGATGGCTGTAATTAATAGTGCTATGTGCTAATTGCATCCATGCGGTGGGTGTTTTTTAAGGGCATTGTGTGCATCCTTGTTGTGTTTAATTATGTTCTGCGTCTCTTCTGTATTTCTATTTTTGTCAG
>NW_011170666.1:0-836 GCF_000146605.3 Meleagris gallopavo
GAGAAACTGCAATTTCGTGGAGAAACGCCATGTTTCTGGTTGAATATGGTATTTCTGGGAGAAAGTGCAGTTCCTGGCAGAACATGGCGTACGTTTGGGGAGAAACGTGGAATTTCTGGGAGAAATGGCGTATTTTGCGAGATAACTGGTATTTCTGATAGAATATGTTATATTTTGGGGAGAAACTCCTATTTCTTGGAGAAAATGTCATATTTTGAGGAAGCAAACTGGTATACCTGGGAGAAAAAGTCATGTTTCTGGGCTGAGAACTGGTATTTCTGGGAGAAATGCCGTATTTTTGGGGACTAAACTGGAATTTCTGGTAGAAACGTTGTGTTTGTCAGGAGAAACTGGTATTTCTGGCACAAAATGTCATCTTTCATGGAGAAAGCTTGTATTTCTGGGAGAAAACGTCATCTATAATTGGAGAAAACTGTTATTTCTAGGGGAAAACGTCATATATCAGGGGAGAATACTGCAACTTCTGGGGAAAAATGTCATATTTCTAGGCAGACGACTGGTATTTCTGGAAGAAAATGTCATGTTTCTGGTTGAAAAATGTCCTATTTCTGGGAGGAAACAGGTATTTCTGAGAAGACACAGCAAGTTCATTGAGAAAATGTCCTATTTCTGGGAGAAAACTGGTATTTCTGGGAGGAAATGTTTTATTTCTTTGGAGAAAACACCTATGTCAGTGAGAAAATGTCGTATTTTTGGGGGAGAAAACGGGGTATTTCTGGGAGAAAAGGTCATATTTCCAGGAGAAAACTGCAGTTCCTGCCAGAAAATGTCATACTTTCAGGCAGAAAACTGGCATTTGTGGTAGAAACTCTCGT
>NW_011170667.1:0-802 GCF_000146605.3 Meleagris gallopavo
AGAAGGTAAGGGGGCCTCTGAGAGCTGGTCAGCATTTAAACAGCTCTTCTTCCAAGCTCAGGATCGGTGCGTCCCTGTGAACAAGAAATCGGGAAAAGGTGGCAGGAGACCTTTGTGGATGAGCAAGGAGCTCATGCGCAAGCTCAAAGGAAAGAAGAAGGTCCATGAAATGTGGAAAAAAGCGTCTGACCACTTGGGAAGAATATAGGAATGTTGTCAGGGCCTGCAGGGATGCAATGAGGAAGGCTAAAGCCCATCTGGAATTGAATCTAGCTAAAGTGATAAAGGATAATAAAAAAAGGCTTCTTCAAGTATGTTAACAGCAAAAGGAAAACTAAGAGAGAATGTGGGCCCCGATACTAAGTGAGGGGGGGTTCGTGGTAACGGGGGAGTGCTGAGAAGGCAGAGATACTGAATGCCTTCTTTACTTCCGTCTTCAGTGAAAAAGGGCTCTCCCCACAGGAATCCCACACCCTGGAGGTTAGGGAGAGGGTCTGGGGAATGGGAGACTTCCCTTTAGTCAGGAAAGAGGATGTGCGTGAGCGCCTAGGCAGTACTAAGGTCCACAAGTCCATGGGACCTGATGGGGTGCATCCACGTGTGCTGAGGGAGCTGGCGGAGGTCGTTGCCGAACCGCTCTCCATCATTTTTGAGAGGTCTTGGACAACAGGGGAGGTCCCTGAAGACTGGAGGATAGCCAATGTCACTCCGGTCTTCAAAAAGGGCAAGAAGGAAGACCCGGGTAATTATAGGCCTGTCAGCCTCACCTCTGTCCCTGGAAAGGTGATGGAACAGCTTGTGC
>NW_011170668.1:0-507 GCF_000146605.3 Meleagris gallopavo
GATGTCCCTGATGAAGGGGAAACCCAGATGCTTGTACCAACTGGGCGTAGAAGCCCTTGGGAGCAGCCCTGCGGAGGACTCGGGGATCCTGGTGGACAAAGAGCTGGACATAAGCCAGTAGTGTGCACTTGCAGCCCAGAAGGCCAACTGTATCCTGGGCTGCATTCAAAGAGGAGCGACCAGCAGGGAGAGGGAGGTGATTGTCCCCCTCGACTCGGCTCTGGTGCGGCCCCATGTGCAGCACTGCGTCCAGGCCTGGGGCTCCAGCACGGGAATGATGTGGAGCTTTTGGAGCAGGTCCAGAGAAGGGCCACGAAGATGATCAGAGGGCTGGAGCACCTCTCTTAGAAAGAAATGTTGAGGGACCTGGGATTGTTTGTGTGGGAGAAGAGAAAGCTCTGGAGATAGCTCATGACAGCCTTCCAAGCTCGAAGGGAGCGCATAAGCAGGAGGGGGCAACGGCTGTTTAGGAGGGTGGATAGCGATAGGACAAGGGGAAATGGTTTG
>NW_011170669.1:0-504 GCF_000146605.3 Meleagris gallopavo
GTCCCTGATAACTAGTAAAAGGTGACAGCACACCTGTTATTAACGATAATAAGTGTGACACTGGGAACTACCACGATGTCAGTCTCACCTCTGTGCTGGGAGCAATCACGGAACAGATCCTCCTGGAAGTGACTCTAAAGCACATGTTCCAGTGAGTCAGCACCCTCTGTACGAAAAGCTTCCTCCTAATAACAAACCTAAACAACCCCTGTCTCCATTTAAAACCATTCCCCTTGTTGTATCGCTATCCACCCTCAGAAACAGCCATCCCCCCTCCTGCTTATGTGCTCCCTTTGAGTATTGGAAGGCTGTGATGAGGTCTCTCCAAAATTTTCTCTTCTCCAAGAAAAACAATCCCACTTCCCTCAAACTTTCTTCATAGGAGAAGTGCTCCAGCCCTCTGATCATCTTAGTGGCCCTTTCCTGGACCTGCTCCAAAAACTCCACATCCTTCCTGCACTGGGGCCCCAGGCCTGGACGCAGTGCAGCAGATGTGGCCTTACA
>NW_011170670.1:0-575 GCF_000146605.3 Meleagris gallopavo
GGGTGATGGTGGGCTGGGGATTTTCCCATCACGTGTCGGTTGCGTGTGAATGGAGAGGGACTGGCAGCTGCTTTACCTTTCTTGCCCCGGCCAAGACGTGGCAAAAGCCTTTTGGAGGCCCTGCAGGGTTTCCCGGGCGGTGGTTTGGGTGCAAACTCCCGCTGAAACCTGTACAAAAGGAGAAGACGCGGTGTGAGCCAGGGCTCCAGCTGCCCTTTCTGCTGGCTGGGATCAGCTGCTCACAGGCAGATTCTCGCATCGCCTCGGAGCCGTTCTTCCCAGGATCGACTGCGCCCCAATACCAAGGACTGTCCTGGGAAACGGGGTCACCCAGGCCACGGTGGGATGAAAATGTCCCCTAAATTCCTTCGTCTCTCCCACCACATCTGCCTCGCAGAAATGTCCGCAGGCCAGGGAGCATTTTCCTGGAGGTGACTGGCTGAAATGTCCGCCTCTTGAGAGAAGGTCGAGCCTTCCCTCAGTTCCCTACGCAACGTGACCTGCGAGCTGAGGTGCCGGCGAGCACCAGGGGGGACGCCCCGGGCACGCTGGCTCTAAGAAGCGTGGAGTGTGGA
>NW_011170671.1:0-480 GCF_000146605.3 Meleagris gallopavo
CCGCATGCCGTAGCTTCTGATGTAACCAACGGGCGATGTTCTGGGATGGTGAAGGCTCAATCCATCGAACTCGGGCCAGCGTGTCGGCTTCATCATTTCCCGGTGACTGTAGGGGCTGATGACCAGAAACATGGTAGACACGTACAGTCCTGGGTTTGACTGTATTCCATCTGTCTGACCACATGTCCTTGCCCCAGATCGGCCGGGCATGGATAGTCCATTCCTGGGTGGCCCACTGTGCAATCCACAGAGTGAGCCCTCGGTACACAGCCCAACTATCCGTACAGGTGTTCAGGATACCATCACCGGGTTCCTTAGTTATAACCATCCACACGGCTCGCAGTTCTGCCCATTGGCTGAAGGTGGGTCAGATCTTTTACCCACCCCTGAATCGGCAGAGTGGTCTTGACTATAACTTCAGCCGTTGGAGTTATTGGCTCTATTGCCTGCATGCCGAATAGACAGCCAATAACTGTCTTT
>NW_011170672.1:0-460 GCF_000146605.3 Meleagris gallopavo
GCAGGGAACGCCAAAACTGAATGCCGACATGAATGTGGCAACACAAAGCCAAGGGGGTCATTAGGCCAAGAGAATGGGGCAAGGAACACAAAAAGAGGGAGGACAAGAGAATGTAATAGTGCAAACAGTGCAAGACCAGAGACAAGCAAGACACAGAACAAAGAGGATAGGCAGCCTTCTGGGCACCATGAAGCGCAATTCAGAGCTCTGGGGGAACCCTATTGTGCCGGGCTCTGGAATGGGTAAACGCTGGCGGGTGTGCATCGCCCTTACCTGCTGGGCAGACAATGACCAGTCAGCAAAGTGAGGTTCCGGGGCATGCCGGGAAATGCACATTCCATTTCCTTGCTGTTTCCACCGAGACCAACACATCTCTCCGTGCACTTGTTACGGCACTTGGGAGCACCGCAGCTCTGCTGCCACCTGTTGGACACAATACAGTCATGAAGGCACTGCCCTG
>NW_011170673.1:0-520 GCF_000146605.3 Meleagris gallopavo
CCCAGGGGCAAACACCACCCAACGAGGCCCACCCCTCGGTTAAGCCCCGCCCCTTCCCATAAGCCCCGCCCCCAGAGGTAAACACCATCCAACAAAGTCTCGCCCACTCGTTCGGGCCATACCCACTCCCCGTAAGCCCCGCCTCCAGGGGCAAACACCATCCAATGAGGGCCCGCCCCCTCACCGCAGCCCCGCCCCTCGGGTGCCACACACGGACGCTTCTGTCCCGTGATGACGCCAGCAGCGCTGCCTCCAAACGGCCCAAGAGCGCCCCCTGCTGCGAGATCTGGGAACAGCATGGGGATCCAGAGAGACCTCACAGAGACCCACATCCACCCCATAGCGCCCCGTACTGACCCCATAGCGCCCCATATCAACCCCATATCGCCCCATGTCACCCCATAGCAACCCCCATATCGCCCCGTCGTTGCCCCACTATGGACCCCATATTGACCCCATATTGACCTCATAGTGACCCCATATTGACCCCATATCACCCCATATCGACCTCATATCGCCC
>NW_011170674.1:0-610 GCF_000146605.3 Meleagris gallopavo
GAGTCTGCTCTAACTTCTCCTTCCTTTGCACTGACAAGAAGAGGGATGGAAGAAAGAGAGACATGCTGTTGCATGAGGACCGCTGGGACTGAGGGGGCAGTTCAAGGCTCCAAACAGAACTTGATGGGTGGAGACAGTGGAGTTGAAAGGCTTGGAGAGGGGTGGAGGGATGCTGCTTCTCTTAAGTGCCTGTATACTAATGCGCGTAGCATGGGGAATAAACAGGAAGAGCTGGAGTTCTGCGTGCGGTTGCGAGGTCATGATCTCATTGCGATCACGGAGACGTGGTGGGACAGCTCACATGACTGGAATGTTGTCATGGAGGGCTATGTGCTTTTTAGGAAAGATCGGCTGGCTCGGTGGGGTGGTGGAGTTGCTCTTTATGTGAGAGAGCAGCTAGAATGTATTGAACTTCACTTGGGGGAGAGTGATGTAGCAGTGGAGAGCTTATGGGTGAGAATCAAGAGGCAGGCTGGGTAAGGGTGACACTGTTGTGGGTGAGTACTACAGGCCCCCTGATCAGGATGAGGAGGCTGATGAGGCCTTCCAAAAGCAACTGGATGTAGCGTCACGTTCCCAGGCCCTGGGGCTTATGGGGGACTTCAATTAT
>NW_011170675.1:0-438 GCF_000146605.3 Meleagris gallopavo
GTCAGCAAAGTGAGGTTCCGGGGCATGCCGGGAAACGCAGATTCCAGTTCCTTGCTGTTTCCACAGAGACCAACACATCTCTCCGTGCAGTTGTTACGGCACTTGGGAGCACCGCAGCTCTGCTGCCACCTGTTGGACACAATACAGTCATGAAGGCACTGCCCTGCATCCGGGCCTCTTGCACAAACCTGTGCTCCTTGCTCGGAGCACATGGCTGCACTCTGTGCACGATGTTGCTTACCACCAGAGAAGGCTCAGGTACCCAACACCATTTTGGCATCCATCTTGTCTGAGAACTGCTCATTATGCACAGCCCTCATCTTTGCTTTGCTTTGGTGGGGTGGGGACTGCCATTGCTTCCTCAGTCCCACACACCCCTTCCCATCCCACACTGCCATGGGAGATCAGGTTCTGGACCACCTGAGGACCCAAACATCC
>NW_011170676.1:0-696 GCF_000146605.3 Meleagris gallopavo
GTGGGGGGAAAAAAGTGAGGAATGTGTGAGAAGCTGGTGTTCTGGAGTAAATGCCAGTCTTTTGGGGGCTAGAATGGTCTTTCTGGTGGGATGTGCCACATCTTTGTGAGGCAATTGGTGTTTGTGAGGGCCAATGGCATATATTCTGGATCGAAATGGTCTTTCCGCAGTAAAATGCCAAAAGTCTGGGAGTAAGTGTCATGATGAGGAATGTAATGGAGTGTAATTGGGAGGAACTGGGAGGAATTTCTCGGAGTCGTGGTCTTTGTGGGTGCATATGTCCCATTTAGGGAAGGAAAGGAGTATTTCTTAGCAAAACTGCCATAGCATTTAGGGAAAATGTCCTATCCTAGGGAGACAAGTGGTATTTGTGGGAGAAGATGTCCTATCCTTGGTTGCAAGTGTCCTATTTGGTCTTGTCATCTAGTCTTTTTGGGAGAAAACGTGAGTTGATTGAAGAAAACAGGTATGCCTGGGAGAAAATATCATCTTTTTGGAAGAACAGGCCCAATTTCCAAGTGAAATGTGGTATTTCTGGGAGAAAATGACAAGTACGTGGGAGAAAAGTGGACAATTGTGGGAAAGACTGACTTCTCTTGGAGGGCAAGTGTGGTATTTTGGTGTGAAAGGGTCTTGGGAGAAAACGGGGTGTAGATGGGAGGAAATGTCCTCTTGAGGAGTGTCTAGCAGTATTTT
>NW_011170677.1:0-634 GCF_000146605.3 Meleagris gallopavo
GGGGCTCTGCCTGCTGACCGATCCCAGAAAGGATCAGCTCTTCTGACTTCCCTCCGATGGTTGCTTCCCTCATCTTCCCCCCTCTCTTCAGCTGCTTTTATACCACGTTTTACCCTACGGGCAGAGCTTGAGTGCCTCTCATCATTGCATACCTTTGTTCTGAGTTGTGTAAAATTGTCCTGCTTTGTTTTCAAAAGCCTAGGCTAAAAACTCCAGAGTGCATGTGCTCACTGAAGGGTTGTAGCACCTCGGAAGTGGATAACTTTTGGCTTGGAGGTGTTTTTCAGTTCTATAATGAGTGTTCTTAGTTTCATAATGAGCAAATACTGTTACAAAGTGTTACACAAAATGAAGGAGAAAGCTCTAAAGCAGGCAGCTGGGATGCTGGCATGATGATGTTACAAATGTGATTAGTGCCATGATGTTATTATTAGTATGGTAAGAGTTTGCTAATAAAACGAAAAAAAAAAAAAAAGGGGGGGGGGAAGGTGGGAGGAGAGGAGTTTGGGACTACAAGAAAGAATATTCCAAGCAGAAGCTGTGGAGCAAGATAAATGGCAAGAGAAAGCAAAAGCTGAGAACTAAGAGAGAAAAACCAAAGTACACGTAAGCTGCGTGATGGCTGCATGATAAT
>NW_011170678.1:0-416 GCF_000146605.3 Meleagris gallopavo
AAGGACACCAAGCTGTGGGGTGCAGTGACACAGCAGAGGGATGGGATGCCATCCACAGAGACCTCAACAGGCTGAGCAGTGGGCACAGATCCAAGTGCAGGGTCAGTAGCTGGGATGAGGGAACACCCACCACCAAAACATGCTAGGGGATGAAAGGACTGAGCGTAGTCCTGCTCCATAAGGCCTGGGAGTACTGGTGGGTGGGAGCTGGACACAAGCCAGCAGTGGGCCCTTCCAGCCCAGAAAGCCAACAGTATCCTGGGCTGCATCCAAAGATGCGCAGTCAGCGGGCCAAAGGGAGGAGATCCCCATCCCTCTGCTCTGCGCTGGTCAGGCCTCACCTGCAGTGCTGCGTCCAGATGTGGAGTCCTCAGTGCAGGGAGACAGTGGAGCTGTGGCGAGTGCATCCAGAGTAC
>NW_011170679.1:0-409 GCF_000146605.3 Meleagris gallopavo
CCTGGTAACAGCCTTTCAATACCTAAAGGAAAGAACAAGGGAAAATAGGAGGTGAAATCTAAGGAAAATGTCTTGTACAGTGAGGGTGCTGAGGCAGTGGCACAGGTTGCCTTTCAAGGTGAGCCTGGCTCAGACTCTGAGCAACTTGATCTAGCTGTGGATGGTCAGCATGGGGGAGTCGGATCACATCGCAAACCTACCTGCATACAAGCAGCGCACCAACATGGGGTGCATGATGTTCATTACCTGCTGCACACATCTCACACCACTGACTGGAGGAGCCCAGGCAATCCTTCAACTCCATCAGGCTGCAAAATGAAATCAGAAGAGACGCAGAACATAATTTACAACACAACAAGGATGCACACAATGCCCTTAAAAAACACCGCATGGATGCAATTAGCACATA
>NW_011170680.1:0-882 GCF_000146605.3 Meleagris gallopavo
TTGGCCCATGTTTCGCATGGCCTCTTAATATTACCTGCACCTCCCGGATACTAATACATCTCTGTCGGAGTCTGAACTCTCCCACGGTTGTCTGGAGAGCCAGACCCCGTAGAATATCTATGCCCAAGATGTATTCCTGGACTGGGGCAATAGATACCTTATACTCCCAGGGTGGGAGAGGCCCAACCCCCAATTTTAACCATGTTTGGGTGACAGGAATAGTTTGTCCCCCAAAACCACCAATCATCACTCTGTCTCCATGAAATTTGTTTGGATCTCCGTAAATGATTGATGTTTCTGCTCCAGTGTCCACTAATGCCATAACTCTCTGAATATTTTTTCGGGACCAATAAATCGTTAATTCTACATAGGGCCTCCAGTTCCATCTGGAGGTCCTAGAGGGACTAACATCCCCCGTCACGCCATGAACTGTGCTAGGGCCAATTCTTTTGCTTCGGATGGCTCAGGCATCGTGGCCCGAGACACTTGAGGCGGCTTTTTTTTTTCCTATTAGGAACAATGAAGTCTTCTAGGTTCCATGCTGTTGTTGGTATCCTCTCTGTAATTCTTACCCTTGGTTACTTAGGGTTGTTTTGAAATTTTTGATTGTCCCTTAGCTGTCTCCAAAGCTGGAGAAGGACATGGTTGGGCTGGCGGTCAATCTTAGCAAATTGGACCCCAGCTCAAATTAGGTCATTAAACATTTGTTTCGGGAAACCCTTAAGGGTCCCGATCGAGGAGCTCGAATAGCCGGCATCTTGGTTTTAGTCACTGGCAGGACCTCAGCTTCTTCTAACATCCAAATGTTGCGCCTAGTCCGTAGGCGTTCTGTCTCCCCCAGATCAGCTACTATCTGAACAGCCTGCTGAACTATGGCTTCCG
>NW_011170681.1:0-687 GCF_000146605.3 Meleagris gallopavo
GCCCGGGAGCGGCTTCGTGCCCGGGCTGGCCCCCGCTGCCTGGACCGGCTGCCACGGTCTCGTCGGGGCCGGCTGCGGGAAGTTGAAGCGCGACGCCCCACTGGGGATCGGCTTCGAGTGCGGGCCCGCCCTCGTTGCCTGGATTGTCTGGTGCGTGCAGGCAGAGGGGAAGCCCTCGAGGACCTCGGTGCTGCTGGTGTGGCCGAGGTGCGGGTGCTGCGTGGAGCACCTTGGGCTGTTGTATGGCTCCCAGCATGACGCCTTCGGGGCTGACTGTGGGAGCCTGAGGCCCGACCTTGCAGCGGGGAGCGGCTTCTTGTGCGGCCGGTCCCCCGCTGCCTGGCACGCTGTGTGGGAGCAGGTGCCGAGGAGGTTCTGGAGGACCGCGCGGTCCCCCGTCTGCTGGGCTCTGGGCACCGGTCTCAGCACCTGCAGCTGGTGCCCGTCTCCTCCCACCACGTCCTCGGCGCTGCTGAGGGGTGTCCTGCTCCTCAGATGGGCTTGGGTGGGTTGCCCTCTGCTCTGTTGCAGGCACTCTGGGCTGCACGCTGAGCTCAGGCAGCTGGGAGCTGCAGGATGGGCCCGTTGCTGCCTGGCTGGTGGGGCCAGAACTGGTGTTTTCAGGCGCCGGAAAGCTGTGGGATGGCCCCTGTACCATTGGGCTGGAAGTGCTGGGGCTGGCAGGAT
>NW_011170682.1:0-593 GCF_000146605.3 Meleagris gallopavo
CACCCACAAAGACCACGACTCCGAGAAATTCCTCCCAGTTCCTCCCAATTACACTCCATTACATTCCTCATGATGACACTTACTCCCAGACTTTGGCATTTTACTGCGGAAAGACCATTTCGATCCAGAATATATGCCATTGGCCCTCACAAACACCGATTGCCTCACAAAGATGTGGCACATCCCACCAGAAAGACCATTTCTAGCCCCCAAAAGATGGCATTTACTCCCAGAAACACCAGCTTTCTCACACAGTCCTCACCTTTTCCCCCCCACATAAGACCTTTTCACCCAGAAATGACAGTTCTCTTAGGAATACCTCCCAGTTCCCCTAATCTGCTACACCACACTCCTCAGTATGACACTTTCTCCCCAAACTAGGACGCTTTCTCCCAGAAAGGCCGCTTTTTCCCCCCAAAGTACACCGTTGGCTTCCAAAAAGACACATTCTACCCAAGAAATACCTCCCTTCTCCAATACAATGACATTACCTCCCAGTAATGCTACCTTGGGCCCAAACTTTGGACAGCTTCTCCCACTAATACTACTTTCCATCCAAAAGAGGACATCTTCTCCCCAAAGATGCTATTTCT
>NW_011170683.1:0-633 GCF_000146605.3 Meleagris gallopavo
AGGGGTGCTTCTTGTGGATCTTGGAGCCACTCCTCTGGACCTCTCTCCTCTTCTTTCTTCTCTTCTAACTGAGTCGAGATTCGTTTCATTTTCCGTCCTCTTACAGGGGCAACTGACATCAATTGTGGTGCTTCCTGTAGTTGATCAGGTTGGTCAGTTCCAATGCTCTCATCCTCCAGTTCAGCTCGGAGCCTGTCTCGTTCGATTATGAGAGTATCTAGCTCAGATTGGAGGGTGTCTTGGTGAGATTGAAGACTGTTGAGTTTGGATTGCAGGGAGTCTCTCTCAATTCGGAGGGCATCTCTCTCAGATTGGAGGCTGTTTCTCTCGACCAGGAGACTCTCTCGCTCATTTTGCACTGTTTCCCTGAGACTCTCCTTTTCAATTTCACAAACTCTCTCCCTCTCCAGGATAGTATTGAATAAGGCCCGGTAAGCATTAGCCAGGCCCCAAATAATTTTGGGCCTCCTCAGATCTTCCTGAGCCGCGACATTCCTGTCTCAAATATCTGTTTAAATTTTCAGGGTCTTTCAGGTGTTCTGGAGTAAAGTTCCATGACACCGAAGATTTCCATCTCTCTAAAGTCTCACCCAGGCCTCTCCACATTCCCTGCCACTCAGTATTTACTGGTTT
>NW_011170684.1:0-542 GCF_000146605.3 Meleagris gallopavo
TCACACCCCAAGTTGGGGACACCCCTCTGGGGACCCACAGACCAGACTGTTGCCATGGGTGGTGTGGGGGAAGACGTAACTGTGAGCAGTCAGCAAAGAGCTTGTCGGACTCTTTGATAGAGCCAATCACTGTGAAACCTTGGGAGTCTGGAGTGTAAGACAGAGAGCAAACGGTGTCTGTTTGTGCCTAAGGGTAAACAGGAGGTTCTGTTTGCATGCACTGTTCATCTTATCACACTTAAGAAACCTTTCATCCTTTATCGCTGTTGCTTGGGAGAAGCTTGGCCAATGAACTGGGACAGGGATTTCTTGCTTGTAAGTGGATGGTATGTAAGATGTGTGTTGAACACAATAAAGCAGAACTATTCTGAGATCTACTGTGATGCTCCAGGAAACTGGACTGAGTGCCGACAGGGGTGGGGGTGACCACCCCCTTTACTTTTGTAATTTAAGGTTTATTCTTTGATAACAGGAATCGACCCCCCACCCCATGTAAAATAATAAAGGGCAGAGGAGTGGCTGTGGGGCTCCTCGTGTCACAC
>NW_011170685.1:0-636 GCF_000146605.3 Meleagris gallopavo
AAAACACAGCAGCGCCACTTTGAAATGCAAGTTGTGTTTTCATTGTCAGGGCTATTACAGCCCAAAGGTTGTCATAAAGTTCATGTAAAGGAGGATAAAATACAGGTGTTCTGTACACAAAAGCAAAGAGGAAAGGCTGTGTTTCCCAATGAGAAGTACGATTCCAGAAAGGGACACCTACAGAGAACCCAGAGGGATACCGAGGCAAAGGGAACAATGACTGCTACAAAACCAGTGGTACAGAGAGAGAATTCACGCCAGGAGTGTCTCACAGCCCTAGGGATAGATTCACAGCACTGGCTGCAAGCTTGTGTTTCCATTAAAAACGCTAATTCAAAACAACCTGGATTTCTGAGCTAACTGCACTTTTAGTAGGGGGGGATTCTAAACGGTGCTGCAAATGAGGGGTGCAACAAGGGGCAGAGCAATGGGGGGCTGTGCACAAAGGAAGCGATGCAAAGCCTCGTGCAAACCGGAGGGCTATGGGGGGGTGGCAGGCTACTGGGGGCCAAAAGCAACGTAGGGGGGGGGGCACGAGGTAGGGGGAAGCAGGAATGGGGAACGTGGGTGGGGGGGAGGGAGGGAGGAAGGCAACGGTGGCTGAAGTGTGCGAGATGGGACGTGTGTTTGCACGGC
>NW_011170686.1:0-575 GCF_000146605.3 Meleagris gallopavo
ACAACTGCGAATTCAGCCTCCTGCACTACCGGCGAGTGGGGGGTTTTTTCTCCGCAGTCCAGAAACGATCTCCCCCCTCTTTCTGAAACGCTCTCCCTGAGAGCACTACATCTGTCGCTCCTCGAACTTCCAAGTGTCCTATTAGAGAGGGTTTTCCCTTCCACTCTTTTCCTCTCTGAATGCAGATGTCTAGCAGTGGAAACCTCACTAGAATGAATTGTGGCTCGAAATAAGGCAGACACATAGTATTCAGAGGTAAGTGAAGTGCATTCTGCATGTAGCCAAGGCGAAGTGCAAACCGCTCCTTTCCGATGTGCGCACAGGAGCCCGCACACTCGTCGGAGAAAAGCAGCCGGCTGAAGTGGACCCGTTGTCCACAAGCAAGAACACGAGACCGCTGCTGACAGCTCAAAGCGGCATTCGGGGAGCAACGCTATTTCTCGGCCAGCTCCGGCAATGTCTCCGGAGCGGTTCAGCGCGAATGCCGCTTTCTACGCGTGAGAGCGAAGGAGTGCGATTCCGATGCCGACAAGTGCGAATTCAGCCTCCTGCACTACCTGCGAGGTTGGGGTTTT
>NW_011170687.1:0-386 GCF_000146605.3 Meleagris gallopavo
ATACAAGCAGCGCACCAACATGGGATGCATGATGTTCATTACCTGCTGGACACATCTCACACCACTGACTGGAGGAGCCCAGGCAATCCTTCAACTCCATCAGGCTGCAAAATGAAATCAAGAAGAGACGCCGAACATAATTTAAAAACACAACGAGGATGCACACAATGCCCTTTAAAAAACACCCACCTCATGGATGCAATTAGCACATAGCCCTATTAATTACAGCCATCCAGCTTGAGATCCTCCAGAAAAGCAGAGCTCACAGCTCTGAAAGAAAGCAGGAATCACTCACCCAATTCTAAGGGCTCACCCCACACCCCAAAGGAGCAGACACCAGATTCAGGTGCTGCTCTTACACCTAGCAGCCCTTCAGCGCACTTGGG
>NW_011170688.1:0-480 GCF_000146605.3 Meleagris gallopavo
TGAGATTGAAGACTGTTGAGTTTGGATTGCAGGGAGTCTCTCTCAATTCGGAGGGCATCTCTCTCAGATTGGAGCTGTTTCTCTCGACCAGGAGACTCTCTCGCTCATTTTGCACTGTTTCCCCGAGACCCTCCTTTTCAATTTCACAAACTCTCTCCCTCTCCAGGATAGTATTGAATAAGGCCCGGTAAGCATTAGCCAGGCCCAAAATAATTTGGGCCTCCTCAGATCTTCCTGAGCCGCGACATTCCTGTCTCAAATATCTGTTTAAATTTTCAGGGTCTTTCAGGTGTTCTGGAGTAAAGTTCCATGACACCGAAGATTTCCATCTCTCTAAAGTCTCCCCAGGCCTCTCCACATTCCCTGCCACTCAGTATTTACTGTCTTTTGGGGCAGACTTCCTCAAAATATAATAAATACTAAATAATAAGTAGAAATGGTAGAGCAGTACATTCACAGAGAATTAATAACGTGATCAGG
>NW_011170689.1:0-469 GCF_000146605.3 Meleagris gallopavo
AAATGTCTTGTACAGTGAGGGTGCTGAGGCAGTGGCACAGGTTGCCAGAGACATGGTGGATGTGCTGGCCCTTTCAAGGTGAGCCTGGCTCAGACTCTGAGCAACTTGATCTAGCTGTGGATGGTCAGCATGGGGGAGTCGGATCACATCGCAAACCTACCTGCATACAAGCAGCGCACCAACATGGGGTGCATGATGTTCATTACCTGCTGGACACATCTCACACCACTGACTGGAGGAGCCCCAGGCAATCCTTCAACTCCATCAGGCTGCAAAATGAAATCAGAAGAGACGCAGAACATAATTTAAAACACAACAAGGATGCACACAATGCCCTTAAAAACACCCACCGCATGGATGCAATTAGCACATGAATTACAGCCAACCAGCTTGAGATCCTCCAGAAAAGCAGAGCTCACAGCTCTGAAATCAAGCAGGAATCACTCACCCCATTCTAACGGCTCACCCC
>NW_011170690.1:0-494 GCF_000146605.3 Meleagris gallopavo
CAAGAAATGATTCTTGAGGTCCCTTCCAACCCGGGCCATTCTGTGATTCTGTGACTAGGAAAGGCGTTACAACGGAGGTGTGATGGTGGGAGGACTGGCAGAGCAGAGAGGTACTATAAAGGAAGGGAAGAAGATTGCTCCCCCATATCAGAAGACTCCAGGTGCAGAGGAAAAAGCATCACCAAGGAGGGACCTCCAGAAGGAGATCCTTCCCCAGCTGCAGTCAGCCCTTGCATGAGCTCTGAGAGAGGCGCAGCCAGGCTCCAGCCCTTCCGTCACACAGCTGAATTGCCTTCACCTGTGCTCCCAGGGCTGAGCAGCTCCTTTCTGCAGGTGCTCAACCAGTGGTTCGGGCTGGGACTCAACAGATCCCATGCATATGTGAAAGTATTTTTTGTTTTGTTTTTTCTTAGGGTAGATTGAAAAAGCAAAGAAGTTCTCTGCCCTTGCTCCTGCCCTTTGTTCCTGCCTCCACCTGCCACCAGCGTGCAGCC
>NW_011170691.1:0-542 GCF_000146605.3 Meleagris gallopavo
AATCGGCAGCCAATAACTGCTTTTCAATCATACTGTATCTCTCTTCTGCTCCGTGCCAAACCCGAGACCAGAAACCAATGGGGGTCCAAACAGAACTCGGGCGTTGTTGCCACAGGCCACAACCAAAGCCATCTTGAGTGATGTGAACATCTAACTCAGCTGGGAGGGTAGGATCAAACAGACCCAATGCCTGGGCTTGTTTAACTGCCAGTTTTGCCTGTTGAAAAGCGTCCTGTTCTGTTTCCCCCCAGTCCCAAAGCTGTCCCCTTTTTTGTGAGTCTAGACAGTGGTCTTAGCAGCTGCGCTAGGTGAGGTATAAAAGAACGCCGATAACCCAATACACCTAGAAACTTTTGCAGCTGCTTCGATGTTGTAGGGACTGGGAACGCCTGAACCTTATCGATGACAGCACTGGGCAGTACTTTGGTCTTTCCTGACCAAACCCACCCCCAGGAATCTTATGGACAGGCCCGGACCTTGCTACCTTTTGGGGATTTTATAGCCCACTCCCCTCCATTGTAAACAGGCGGTTAATGAATCCG
>NW_011170692.1:0-558 GCF_000146605.3 Meleagris gallopavo
TTCGTCGGTGGGCTCGGGAGGCGCGGGTGGTCGTGACGTCGTGCTTTTATTTTTTTTTAATTTTTTAAATTATTAATTATTTCATATTTTTGTTTTTATTTATTGTTTTATATATTTATTTTTTATTTTTATTTTTTTATTTTTTATTTTCATTTCTTTATTATTTTTATTTATGCGTCCACGTATTTGTCTATTTATTTATTTATTCGTTTGTATTTCTAAAATTCTTATTATTTCTTTATTTCTTCCTGCATTTTAATCGTTTTTTTATTTTTATTTTTTAACTTTTTTCGTTATTTTATTTATTTTCATTTATTTCTTTATCATTTTCGTTTATGCGTCCACGTGTTTGTCTGTTTGTTTATAATTTCGTTATTTGTTCATTTCAATTTTTTTATTTTTTATTTATTTACGTGCCCGCGTATTTGTCTCTTTTGTTTTTTTAAATGTTGTTTTTTATTGTTACTTATTGTTGTTATTTATTTATTTATTTGCTTGCTTATTTATCGGCTTCGCTCGCTCGCTCGCTCGCTCATTTATTTATTTTATTTATTCATT
>NW_011170693.1:0-427 GCF_000146605.3 Meleagris gallopavo
AGGGATCCGCGGATCCGCGCCCCCGGAAAAAGAAAATAGGGGACCCCGAAATAATTGAAAACAGTGGCAACAATCTGAGGTAAAACAAAGTAATTTCCTAAATATGGTATCAACAGAATTTTATAAGGAGAGAGAATGTGAAATTGATGGTGGATCGGCCTTACCACAACGCTGAGATGAGAAGCGCAGGCAGAGAAGCGCAAGCGAAGCAGTGCAGGCAAAGAAGAGAGCATCAGGTGACCTGGCCGGGGGTTAGATTTCCTCGCTGACCGCAAAGCCCCCTGGGGAAACGTAGCTCTTCTTCTCCTCTGGACAGGCACCTGGAACTTGAGCATCAGCAGTCAAACCCCCAGTGCATTGCATGATGTTATGATGTGGAATACTGATAATGAAAAATCATGAAACCATGACAGGGTGCAGCCCAGGA
>NW_011170694.1:0-484 GCF_000146605.3 Meleagris gallopavo
AAAACTGGCATTTCTTGGAGAAAATATCATATTTTTGGGGAAAAATCTACTATTTCTTGGAAAAGGTGTCATATTTAAGGGAAGAAATCTGGTATTTCTGGAGAAAATGTCATGTTTGGGGATAAAATAGGTATTTCTGGTGAAAAAAGTAGAGTCTTTGGTGATAAAACTGGAATTTCTGGGGCAGAATATCATATTTTGGGAGAAAGCTACTATTTCTCGGAGAAAACGTCATATTTCTGGTTGAAAAACGGTATTGATGGGAGAAAACGTCCTATTTCTGGTTGAAAAATGGTATTTGTGGGAGGAAACTGCAGTTCCTGGCAGAAAATGGCTTACTTTCGGGAGAAAGCGGCTATTTGCGGTATAAAATGTCGTATTTATGCGATAAAAACTGGCATTTCTTGGAGAAAATATCATATTTTTGGGGAAAAAATCTACTATTTCTTGGAAAAGGTGTCATATTTAAGGGAAGAAATCTGGT
>NW_011170695.1:0-641 GCF_000146605.3 Meleagris gallopavo
TGTCCCGTGGTTCTTCTCTTGTCTTTGCTAAATTGTGCAAGCTCCCTGACCTGTTCCTTCTCTCTCCTCTGCCTGCTCCCTTGGTGCAGCTTTCGCTCGTGGAAGATCAGAGCAAAGTGACAAGGAACGGCTGCGGGTTCAAGGAACTTGTCTACCTCGTTCTGATCTCTTGCCAGGTACGTGCCACGCTTTGTCCCCCACATGCTTTAGCAGCCATTGTCGCACCGTGTTTAGTAACACAGCCTCATCCAGCTTTGATGGGACACCGGTCCCGTGTGGGTTTTTTGCACTTGCCCTCCAGCTCAGCCCTCGGAAGGATGCTGTCTGTGGTGCTGTGACCAGCCAGCCTTAGGGAAACCAGTCCCTTAGGCAAAGAGTCCTAGCCCCCAGCTTGTGCAGAGCTGCACGACGTGATCCAGGGCCACAAGCAAGCGTGCTTCGGCTGTGAGTGTGCCCGACAGCAGTAGGGAGCACAGCAGAGATGCAAGCAGAGGAAATCCACGTGCAGGGCTGGTGGTGAGGCTGCTGGCAGCCGGGGCTGGGGAGCAGATCCACCTCCAGCAATGCTGCTTTGTGCCAGAGTCCCCATCTGCTAGCAGAGGGACAGCACTTGGTAAAATGCTGCCTAATAGGCTGTCACA
>NW_011170696.1:0-526 GCF_000146605.3 Meleagris gallopavo
GGCAATCGGTGTTTGTGAGGGCCAATGGCATATATTCTGGATCGAAATGGTCTTTCCGCAGTAAAATGCCAAAAGTCTGGGAGTAAGTGTCATGATGAGGAATGTAATGGAGTGTAATTGGGAGGAACTGGGAGGAATTTCTCGGAGTCGTGGTCTTTGTGGGTGCATATGTCCCATTTAGGGAAGGAAAGGAGTATTTCTTAGCAGAACTGCCATAGCATTTAGGGAAAATGTCCTATCCTTGGGAGACAAGTGGTATTAGTGGGAGAAGATGTCCTATTCTTGGTTGCAAGTGTCCAATTTGGTCTTGTCATCTAGTCTTTTTGGGAGAAAACGTGCGGTAGTTTGAAGAAAACAGGTATGCCTGGGAGAAAATACCATCTTTTTGGAAGCACAGGCCCACTTTCCAAGTGAAATGTGGTATTTCTTGGGAGAAAATGACAAGTACGTGGGAGAAAAGTGGGCAATAGTGGGAAAGACTGACTTCTCTTGGAGGGCAAGTGTGGTATTTTGGTGTGAAAGGGTC
>NW_011170697.1:0-471 GCF_000146605.3 Meleagris gallopavo
GTATTTACAGAAGAGTCAGTGGAATAACATTTTTAAGAAAACTCAAATGAGCAAAAGCAGGAGTCAGTTTTAGAGTGAGCTAAGATACACAAGGTGGTGTGAAAGAAAACGTAATAAAACATTGCCTTCTGAAGAAAATACGTTTTTGCCACCCCAGCTTCTAAAAAAGGAAAAGGAAATAAAATAAAAGGAAAAGGAAAAGAAAGAAACTTTAGTTATTGCTTAGGTTATTGTATCAAGAAGTAAAATTACAGCACGGATTTTAGTTGCATCATCCAAATTGCTATTATCAAAGCTGTTCTGCATGCTTTACATAAAGTTAAAATGCACTGAACTGGGAGCTGGGTAAATACTTTGGCAATATGATGGGCTTCACAAAACAATCACAGAATCATTGAATGGCCTGGGTTGAAAAGGACTTCAAACATCATCTAGTTTCAACCCTTACTATGAGCAGGGTCGCCAACCACT
>NW_011170698.1:0-459 GCF_000146605.3 Meleagris gallopavo
GCAAAATGAAATCAGAAGAGACGCAGAACATCATTTAAAACACAACAAGGATGCACACAATGCCCTTAAAAACACCCACCGCATGGATGCAATTAGCACATAGCCCTATTAATTACAGCCATCCAGCTTGAGATCCTCCAGAAAAGCAGAGCTCACAGCTCTGAAATCAAGCAGGAATCACTCACCCCATTCTAAGGGCTCACCCCACACCCCAAAGGAAGCAGTCTCCAGATTCAGATGCTGCTCTTACACCTAGCAGACCTTCAGCGCACTTGGGATCCCCCCCAAAAAGAGAAGATCACAGCCCTGAAAGAAAAAAGAACCACTTACCCCATTCCAAGGACCAATACTCCCCCACACTCTCAAGTGAAGGAAGCAGCTTCCAGGTCCAAAATACCTACCAAGCCCCTTAAAGTACGCTCAGGGTTCCCTGCTAAAAAAGAGAGAGACCAGCTCCAC
>NW_011170699.1:0-499 GCF_000146605.3 Meleagris gallopavo
TTTGTAACTATTTTCTTACTGCTAGGTAGAATCCCAGCACTCCAGTCAAACATACCTTGGCTTTGTCAAGTTAGTCAGAGAGCATGTTCTCGACAGCAAGGTGGAAAACAGCTGGCCCAGGGCAACAGCAAGGAGATGATCAGTGCCATAACATCGCCAAGCCCACAGCCCTCTGGCATTATCACAGACCCTGGCCACAGAGCCCCCTCTCCATTCCATTCTATGCTGCTTTTTACTCAGACTCAGCACACCAAGCTCCCCTGTTGTTTACTGACAGCTGAGGCCGCAGGTCACGCTTCGTAGGGAACTTTCACACCACAGATTATTCACTGCATTCCACCCTGCAAGTTTACCATCTCTCAAAAGGTGACACTTCAGTAAGTCACCTCTGGTAAATACTCCACAGTATGGTAATGAATCCTATTTTTTCTCCTAGCATAACACTTTTGTCCATTGTTCTGACACCATTATTAGTTTCTCCTAGCAGTCTCATTCTCAC
>NW_011170700.1:0-392 GCF_000146605.3 Meleagris gallopavo
GTGATGTAGCAGTGGAGAGCTTATGGGTGAGAATCAAGGGGCAGGCTGGTAAGGGTGACACTGTTGTGGGCGTGTACTACAGGCCCCCTGATCAGGATGAGGAGGTTGATGAGGCCTTCCGTAAGCAACTGGATGTAGCGTCACATTCCCAGGCACTGGTGCTTATGGGGGACTTCAATTATCCAGATATTTGCTGGACGACCAACATGGCCAGGCATGCACGGTCCAGACGGTTCTTGCAGTGTGTTGAAGACAGCTTTCTGAAACAAGTGGTGAAGGAACCAATGGGGGGAGGGGTGTTACTGGACCTTATTCTCACCAACAAGGATGGACTTGTTAAGAAAGTAAGGTTGGGGCAGCTTGGGTTGTAGTGATCATGAGATGGTGGAGTT
>NW_011170701.1:0-429 GCF_000146605.3 Meleagris gallopavo
TAAGATGACACTGCCACTAAAGGAAACAGCGGGAAGAAAAAAAAAAAGACTATTTTAACTATTTATTTTCTGCCTCTGCACTGCCTTCTTTTTCCTTTGAATTCAAGTTGTTGTGTAGGTATAAAACTACTGTTGCAAGTAATATAGAGAAACCCTGTGAGATTTGGAACCAGCAGATGCAACAGCAAAAGAGCAGAGCTATTTCTTTCAGTGACAGAGCTGATTTTTGCTGGTTTAACAGTGTTTATGTCCAAGTGTGATGATTCATGAAGATTTAACCCCATTGACGTCTCAGGTAGCTAACTGAGACAACAAAAAGTCATAAATGGTGCTCTGCGAATTTAGCTAGCCAACCTAATTTTGTGACAGACAAGCGCCAGAAATACAGAACAAAGGAGAGTATATAGTCAGAATAGATTAGTGAGATTT
>NW_011170702.1:0-573 GCF_000146605.3 Meleagris gallopavo
GCCGAGGAAACGCGGGTCCTGGCGGGGCTGGGCGGTGGGTCACGTAGGGCCGGGAAGGGAATCCGAGGCGTCCTCCTGGAGCTGCGGGTGCCGGGACGCGTTCTGGGGGCCCCGTGGGGCCGGGAAGGGGGTGCTTTGCTATTGGAGACAAGCCGTTCCGTAAGGAGCGCTGGGTGATGCTGACTGACGCCGTCCCTTGTGAGCGTGCTCCATAGAAAGCTGCCCTCTGTGGGAGCGAGGAAACGAAACGCGGTGATTCAATACTGCCGGGTTGTTACGGGGTTCCTGCAGTCTGGGATTCTAGTCTGAGGATTGCATGAGGACGCTACGAGGATAGCAGCTCCTGTGAGTGTGAGTTCTGTTATGTCAGATTCGGTGATTGGTTCCCAGTTCCAGTATTCTTTGATTCTGTGATGATTCTGGGCTTCAAATGTGTGGTGACTCTGATTCCTCACTAAGAGTACACGACCCCCAGACTTGTAGCTACGCAATACGATGCATTTCCACATCCACCCCTGTGCACAGTGTGTGGCATAGTTCTGAGTGCCTGACAAACCCAAGCAAAATCAATTT
>NW_011170703.1:0-480 GCF_000146605.3 Meleagris gallopavo
TGCACAAACCTGTGCTCCTTGCTCGGAGCACATGGCTGCACTCTGTGCACCATGTTGCTTACCACCAGAGAAGGCTCAGGTACCCAACACCATTTTGGCTTCCATCTTGTCTGAGAACTGCTCATGATGCACAGCCCTCATCTTTGCTTTGGTTTGGTGAGGTGGGGACTGCCATTGCTTCCTCAGTCCCACAGACCCCTTCCCATCCCACACTGCCATGGCAGATCAGGTTCTGGCCCACCGGAGGACCCAAACATCCAGGAGTCTTTGGGTCCTGACGAGATGAGTCCCAGAGTTCCGAGGGAATTCACCGCTGCAGTCACCGAGCCACTCTCCATGGTATTTCACAAGTCGAGGCAGTCAGGTCAAGTCCCTGGTGAGGAGAAAAAAGGTGACAGCACACCTCTTAGGAAGGATAGAAAGTGTGACGCAGGGAACTACCAGCATGTCAGTCTCACCTCTGTGCTGGTCACGGATCAT
>NW_011170704.1:0-405 GCF_000146605.3 Meleagris gallopavo
AGGGAAGGTTTAGACGCTGTGCTGAGGGACATGGATTAGTGAGAACTGTTGCTGACAGGTGGATGGTTGGACTGATGATCCCGTAGGTCTTTGCCAACCTTGGGGATTCTAGGATTCTAACATCTTGCTAACTGGCCTGCCACGCCTGTTACCACCTTCCGGACCTGCTACTTCATGCTGGCAGACAAATTTCTTAGCTACTTTCCTCCCTGCCCCAGTTGGAGGAAAGTCATCATCTCCACTTGACAGGCTGGAGCAGTAGCAAGTTGCACCTGTGAGTAAAAACAAGTCCCTTTTAATCCCCAGAGGGAAGAAAACCGACCCAAAACAAAAAGGCTGCAGCGGGGCTCTCTCTGGACCCCTGTTGTCTCAGCACAGCTCACAGTCACTTACAGTGCACACAGC
>NW_011170705.1:0-574 GCF_000146605.3 Meleagris gallopavo
CTGCAATGCTGCCACAAGCCCCGAGATGGGCACAACTCCCTTGTGCCTTTTCTGAAATGTGGGAGCCCTTGCTCCTATCCTGTGCTCTTTTCATTCCTGGTCTCTTTGCGCTGTCACAGCGCTCTCAAATCCTTGCATTTGTGCAGAGCTGAAGGTCTGTTCTGGACTCAGGGCAGTGATGTGGTTCAACATGGAAGGTGGCTGAGGTGCGGCGTTGGGTGAGGGGCGTGGCCTCGGCGCCATGGCGGTGATGGGGGCGGAGCAACGGTAATGGGAGAGCTGCCGGAAGTGGAGGGGCGGGGCTTAGCGGGGACACGCCCACTTCCGGCCGGATGGCCACGCCTGCTCTCTTAGCTCCGCCCACCACTTGGCTTCCCAAAGGGGCCGATGGGGGCAACTGGTGGGCAATGGGGTGAACTGGGAGCGACTGGTGGCCAACTGGGGGCAACTGGTGGCCAATGGGTTGAAGTGGTGGCCAACTGGGGGCCAACTGGTGGAACTGTGGGCAACGTGGAGGCAACGTGGTGGCCAAGTGGGTAGAACTGGTGGCCTACTGGGGTTGAACTGGTGGGCA
>NW_011170706.1:0-644 GCF_000146605.3 Meleagris gallopavo
AAAAACAGGAGGGCAAGGGAATGCCCAGGCAAAGGCAAGGGCCAAGAGAACATGGAAGGAAATGCCAAGGATGACGGCCCAGACAATACGGCAGGGAACGCCAAAACTGAATGCCGACATGAACGTGGCAACACAAAGCCAAGGGGTCATTAGGCCAAGAGAATGGGGCAAGGAACACAAAAAGAGGGAGGACAAGAGAACGTAATAGTGAAAACAGTGCAAGACCAGAGACAAGCAAGACACAGAACGAAAGAGGATAGGCAGCCTTCTGGGCACCATGAAGCGCAATTCAGAGCTCTGGGGGAACCCTATTGTGCCGGGCTCTGGAATGGGTAAACGCTGGCGGGTGTGCATCGCCCTTACCTGCTGGGCAGACAATGACCAGTCAGCAAAGTGAGGTTCCGGGGCATTCCGGGAAATGCAGATTACAGTTCCTTGCTGTTTCCACAGAGACCAACACATCTCTCCGGGCAGTTGTTACGGCACTTGGGAGCACCGCAGCTCTGCTGCCACCTGTTGGACACAATACAGTCATGAAGGCACTGCCCTGCATCCGGGCCTCTTGCACAACCTGTGCTCCTTGCTCGGAGCGCATGGCTGCACTCTGTGCACCATGTTGCTTACCACCAGAGAAGGCTCAGGTA
>NW_011170707.1:0-357 GCF_000146605.3 Meleagris gallopavo
CATCACTGCACGCTGTCACAAACACGGCCACATCACTGCACGCTGTCACAAACACGGCCACATCACTGCACGCTGTCACAAACACGGCCACATCACTGCATGTTAGATTAGACTGGTAGCATGATCCGTGTGCCATGCCTCACTGGTGGAACAGTACTGCAGAAGTATGAACAGGAATGCTGCCAACTTACACTCTAATGTAGGCTAACAAACCAGGGGCAAGAGCTTTTCAGCTTAGTGCACGGAAAAAAAGTCACTGTTAGTCTAGGAAATTCAGCACCTATCTAAGCCTAAAGCCAAAGGTAACTGTAGAACATTCCTTATGTTTCCACTCGTTGCTAAAGAATTAATGTACCT
>NW_011170708.1:0-485 GCF_000146605.3 Meleagris gallopavo
AAGTGCGCTGAGGCGGACCTACAGATTGCCAGGCATACGGCCAGGCATGCCCGTCACTCCAGCTTCTACCTCAACTGTCTGCGGACCTGCAGTTGTCTGCTGGTGGGCACAGCTTTTTGCCCCAAGCCCTGAAGATGCTTGTGACTTGCCACCTGACAACCGTAGCCCTCTGAAGCCTGGAGCAGGAGGAATTGCCCCTGTGGCTGGATGACGTCCTGTGACACTTCTGCTGCTGCCTGGAGTACACCTCAATTGCTTCCTTTTATGATATGAGAGGGTGATTTTTTTCTATGATTTGCAGCTCTAAAACGGGGAGGAAGTCTACAGGCAATCCTTCAGAGCATCTAGAATATAAAGAAATCCTCTTAGACTTGTTTCTTAGTAGCATCATACAGCTACCGCTTCCATTCTTGTGTCAGTTTTTCACTGTTCAGCTTTACATATTCATTTACAGATTTCGTGGTATGTTAGGTACATTAATTCTT
>NW_011170709.1:0-466 GCF_000146605.3 Meleagris gallopavo
GACATTGTCTCACAGAAATACCAGTTTTCCCGCCAAAAATATGACATTTTGTCCTAGAATTTGGAGATTCCCCCCCAAAATATGACATTTCCTCCCAGAAACTGCAGTATTCTCCCCAGAAATATCACGTTTTCTCCCAGAAACGCCACATTTCTCCATGAAAGATGACATTTGGTGCCAGAAATACCCATTTTCTCCTGACAAACACAACGTTTTCTGCCAGAAATACCAGTTTAGTCCCCGAAAAATATGGCATTTTCTCCAAGAAATACCAGCTTTGTGCCCTGAAATATGACTTTTTTCTCCCAGATATACCAGTTTGCTTCCGCAAAAATATGACAATATCTCCAAGTCATAGTAATTTTCTCCCTCAAAATATTATATATTCTGCCACAAATCCCAGTTTTCTACCCCAAAAATACACCATTTCGGCCAGGAACTGCTAGTTTTCTACCCAGAAATATGA
>NW_011170710.1:0-600 GCF_000146605.3 Meleagris gallopavo
TCCCAGCCCTTAAATGGGATCAGGGACGGGTGGAGCCTGGCTCTGCCCCACTCCACAGCCAAACTGCCCCCAGCTGTGCTCGCAGGGCTGCACCCCGCCCCAGGTGTTGCCACAAAAACAGGAGGGCAAGGGAATGCCCAGGCAAAGGCAAGGGCCAAGAGAACATGGAAGGAAATGCCAAGGATGACGGCCCAGACAATACGGCAGGGAACGCCAAAACTGAATGCCGACATGAATGTGGCAACACAAAGCCAAGGGGTCATTAGGCCAAGAGAATGGGGCAAGGAACACAAAAAATCGGAGGACAAGAGAATGTAATAGTGAAAAACAGTGCAAGACCAGAGACAAGCAAGACACAGAACAAAGAGGATAGGCAGCCTTCTGGGCACCATGAAGCGCAATTCAGAGCTCTGGGGGAACCCTATTGTGCCGGGCTGGTGGAATGGGTAAACGCTGGCGGGTGTGCATCGCCCTTACCTGCTGGGCAGACAATGACCAGTCAGCAAAGTGAGGTTCCGGGGCATGCCGGGAAATGCAGATTCCAGTTCCTTGCTGTTTCCACCGAGACCAACACATCTCTCCGTGCAGTTGTTACGGCAC
>NW_011170711.1:0-504 GCF_000146605.3 Meleagris gallopavo
GTAGCATAGTTGGTTGGAAAATGCCACCCATTTGTGAGAAAGCTGCTTTGTTTCCGGGAGAAAATAGCATTCTCTGGGGAGAAGATGTCCTCTTTTGGATGGAAAAGTAGTACTTGTGGGAGAAGCTGTCCGAATGTTTGGGCCCAAGGTAGCATTACTGGGAGGTAATGTCATTGTATTGGAGAAGGGTGGTATTTCTTGGGGAGAATGTGTTCTTTTTGGAAGCCAACGGTGTACTTTGGGGGGAAAAAGCGGCCTTTCTGGGAGAAAGCGTCCTAGTTTGGGGAGAAAGTGTCATAGTGCGGAGTGTGGTGTAGCAGATTAGGGGGAATTGGGAGGTATTCCTAAGAGAACTGTCATTTCTGGGTGAAAAGGTCTTATGTGGGGGGGAAAAGGTGAGGAATGTGTGAGAAGCTGGTGTTTCTGGGAGTAAATGCCATCTTTGGGGCTAGAATGGTCTTTCTGGTGGGATGTGCCACGTATTTGTGAGGCAATCGGTGTTTG
>NW_011170712.1:0-460 GCF_000146605.3 Meleagris gallopavo
CTCCCCAAAAATATGGTATTTTCTCCAACAAGTGACAGTTTTATCACAGAAATACAACATTTTCCACCACAAATACCAGTTTTCTCCCAAAAACATGCCATTTTCCGCCAGGAACTGCAGTTTCCTCCCACAAGTACCATGTTTCAACCAGAAACATGACATTCTCTCCCAGAAATACCAGATTTCTCCCCAGGAATATGACGTCTTCTGCCAGAAATACCAGCTTTCTCACCAAAAAACTCAGCGTTTCCTACCAGAAATACCAGTTTTCGCCCGGAAGTAGGCCATTTTCCCTCCGAAACGGCAGTTTTCTCCCCCAACATGACGTTTTCTCCCAGGAATTGCACCTTTCCTCCTGACATATTACATTTTCTACCAAAAATACCAGTTGTCTCCCCAGCAATATGGCAATATCTCCCAGAAATACCAGTCTTCTCACCAAACACAACGTTCCTACCAG
>NW_011170713.1:0-870 GCF_000146605.3 Meleagris gallopavo
CGATGGTCTGACTTTTCGTCCCCAAACATCCTTCCCATCCCAGCCGTTTCCCATCCCAATGATCAGTGACCATCCCGACGGGCATTTTGCAGCCCAGTGCTCTTCCTTCCCAAGGGTCTGCTTGTCCCAGGGGGGATTTGCCATCGCTGCAGTGCGTTCTCACCCCGGGGATGGTTTCCCCTCCATGTCCAGTAAGGATATCCCGTCCAAGTGATTGCCAGTCGTCACCGCCCAAAATCGTGTTTAAGCAGCCCCTGGCTAAGAACTGAAACTGCCAGCATCAATTACCAGTTCTTGAAAGTGGGAGCAGCCGTGGTCGGCCAGTTAGACCTATGGCAGCAATGAAAAGGAGTGATTTCTGTGGGACAGCCCTGATGCAGCTGAGAGCAGTGCAGGAATGAGTCAGTGCCCGTGCAGCGTATGCCGACTCGTTGCTGTGAGCTGGTCCTGTGTGCCTCGAAGCACGTCACTGTACTTTGTATCGTGGTACTTTTTCTCCTGGCTTTGGCTGTATCTCGGGGCATTGCTAGCGAGGACAGAACAGACAGCGTTGTCTTTTCTGCTCTTCCCTCTTCTGTGCTTCCCTTTTCTGCTCTTCTCTTCAGCTACACTTCAGCTCCTCTCCCTCAGTGTTAGCCACTCCTCTTCTGCTCTTCTGCTGTTCTTTCTCCCTTGTATCCTCCCTCACTCCTGCATCTGTACTCCTCTTCTGCTTTTCTTTCTTACCTGTATGCTCTTTTTGCTCTTTTTCTCCCCACATCCCGAGTGCCAGCATTACGGAGTCAAATATTTTGTGATGCCAATTATCACTGTCTTTATATCATGGACTCTTCGTCCAGCCTTTGATGTATCCTGGGGCACTGCATTAAA
>NW_011170714.1:0-567 GCF_000146605.3 Meleagris gallopavo
CCAGCGCCAGGACCCTGATGGTGCTGGCACGGCCTCTTTCACCCTCTTAGCAGTGACCCTGGCAGACTCTGGTACCTACAGATGCTCCTCTCGCAGCAGGAACTTCCCCTTTGTGTCCTCACCCCTTGGGGACAGCGTGACGCTGGAGGTGACTCCCACACCTATACCCCCAGGTAGGTTCAAGCCTCCTTATTTTGTTGCCCCCCGCTGTCACCCACGGGTGGCAGTGTCATCTCATCCATCCGTGTGCAGGTGATGCTGGGGATGAACACAGCCAAATACCTGCACCCCCCAGGGCTGAGTTGGTGTCCCATGGGAACCTGGTGGTGGCGGTGCTGAGGGGCTGCGCTGCTGCCCTCATCTTTAGCCTCGGCATCTTCTTTGTCATCGATGCCCGCAGACTCTGGATACAGAGAGATGTGAGGCCTGGGGGGGAAAGTCTTCAATGGTTCTGATCTCCTATAGATCTCCCCAGTTGACCCCTTCCTCCTCTTCCATTCCCCTGCAGAGTGTGCCATTCGATCCACTCTTGGTTGCCTGTTGATTCCCCCAAGTGTCCCTAGCTCC
>NW_011170715.1:0-435 GCF_000146605.3 Meleagris gallopavo
GTGCAGGCAGCTCTCGGCTTTCGTGCAGTGCTTGCTGCGTTTGCAGCTCCTTCTCGGTTTCCCAGGTGGGTCCCCGCCTCGTGGGCATCCTTGCCTCTTGCCTTGTGCTGGCCTGGAGGCTTTTGCTCTGCTGGCTGGGTGGATCCATGCCCGGTAGCTACCCTTCCCTCCTCCTTGGCATGACTGCCAGTGCTTTGCCTTCCTCCAGAGAGGTGTTTTGTTCCGGCTGGCAGCCACAGACTCCTTCTGGGCTGGCGACCCTGATGATGCATGTGTGGTGGAGGCAGCAGCATGCCCAGTAGCTACCCTTTCCTCCTCCCGGGCACGGATGCCAAGATTTGGCCTCCTGCACACTCGGTGGTCATCTGTGCTTTGCCATGACCTTAGTTATTTTTTTGCTATTTTCATGTTGCTGCAGAGGCTGCTGCTGCTGCA
>NW_011170716.1:0-512 GCF_000146605.3 Meleagris gallopavo
GTTGACCACCGCGCCAGTAGGCCACGTACGTACCTATTACTGGAGGGACTCCTGAGCCTCCCACCTCCAACAATCTCCCCCAAGGTGCAAGTAGGCCACACCACTTGGGTCCTACCTGCACCTTCCATGGCCATTTTATTCTGTGGGTGCCAGGCTCTAACTTCTCAGGGGCAGGGAGCAGAAGATTATTTTCTTTACCAATCAGGGGTCTTACCTGATGATCAGTGCCCGTCATTTGGATCCTAAGCGGGGTAGCCCACGTCGTCTGCAACATTCTCAGGGCACTGGGTCTACCATCTCGGGGTCTTTCATTCAGGTCTCGCAAGGTTTCCTACAGTCTCTTTGTCACCCCTGCAGAGACTGGGAGTCTGTCTTCAGGGCAGCCTTTAAGAATACCATGATTACGTTATATAACGTTCGATGAGGCCTGCCCCCGTTGCATTATATGGCAGGTGGAATCGCCAGTCGATGTTATTTTCTTCTGCCCAGCGTTGTATCAGTGCACCAGTAAA
>NW_011170717.1:0-438 GCF_000146605.3 Meleagris gallopavo
CGGGACAACCGCCTGTCCCCGAAGTTCTCACTGTCACTGTCACCGTGGAGGCACAGAATCACAGAATGGCCCGGGTTGGAAGGGACCTCCAGGATCACAAATCTCCAGCCCCCCCGCCACAGGCACGGCCACAAACCATTTCATACCAGCCCAGGCTGCCCAGGGCCCCATCCAGCCTGGCCCTGAACACCTCCAGGGATGGACGGGGCATCCACAGCCTCTCTGGCAGCTGTTCCAGCACCTCACCTCTCTCTCTGCGAAGAACTTCCCCCTGACATCCAACCTACATCTTCCTTCCCTCAACTTCAAACCATTTCCCCTTGTCCTGCTGTTCTACCCTTTCACAGAGTTGATTCCCCTCCTGTTTGTAGGTCCCTTAAAGTATTGAAAGGCTGCAGTTAGGTCACCCCACAGCCTCCTCTTCTGCAGGCTGAACAA
>NW_011170718.1:0-497 GCF_000146605.3 Meleagris gallopavo
GGCCACCACTTCAACCCATTGGCCACCAGTTGCCCCCAGTTGGCCACCAGTCGCTCCCAGTTCACCCCATTGCCCACCAGTGGCCCCCATCGGCCCCTTTGGGAAGCCAAGTGGTGGGCGGAGCTAAGAGAGCGGGCGTGGCCATTCGAACGGAAGTGGGCGTGTCCCCACTAAGCCCCGTCCCTCCACTTCCGGCAGCTCTCCCATTACCGTTGCTCCGCCCCCATCACCGCCATGGCGCCGAGGCCACACCCCTCACCCAACGCCGCACCCGGATTGGCTGTGGGTGACGAAGGGGGGCGGGTCTACATCCTGCACTGGGACACGCCTCTTGCCTGAAGCCACGCCCCCTCGGATCCAAGCCACGCCCCTTCCTCTGTCCCCCCATCGGTGTCCAATAAATCCTTTGGCTCCGCCTCCTTGTCGTGACGTCATTGGAGTCAGCCCCCATAACCCTGCCCCGTAACCTCACATCCCGCCCCATAACCCCACATTCC
>NW_011170719.1:0-581 GCF_000146605.3 Meleagris gallopavo
TCAATAAGGCTAAGTGCAAGGTGCTGCACTTGGGCCAGGACAGTCCCAAGTATTTATACAGACTGGAGGAAGAACCCCTTGAGAGCAGCCCTATGGAGAAGGACTTGGGAGTCCTGTTGAATGAAAAGCTGGACATGAGCCAGCAGTGTGCGCTTGCAGCCTGGAAGACCAACTGTGTTCTAGGCTGCATTAAAAGAGGAGTGGCCAGCAGATAGAGGGAGGTGATTGTCCTCCTCTACTCGGTTCTTGTGAGGCCCCACCTGGAGTACTGCGTCCAGGTCTGGGGCCCCCACGCACAAGAAAAATAGTGGAACTCTTAGAACGAGTCCAGAGGAGGTCCACTAAGACAACCAGAGGGCTGAAACACCTCTCCTATGAAGAAAAGTTAGAGGGAATTGAGCTTGTTCAGCTTAGAGAAGAGAAGGCTCTGGTGAGGGAGACTTCACTGTGGCCTTCCAGTACTTGAAGGAAGCGTATAAGCAGGAGGGGGAACGGACCGTTGATATGGGAGGATAGTGGTAGGACAAAGGGGAATGGTTTTAAACTAAGAGAGGAGAGATTAGGTTAGATATTAAGAAGTT
>NW_011170720.1:0-631 GCF_000146605.3 Meleagris gallopavo
AGCCCCAACCAGGAGGAGGCAATGGGTAAATGAGGTTGTTGTGACTGGAGTGGGTTTGATGGGGTGGGAGGTGAGAAATGGGGATGGGTCCGATGTCAATGTGGTCAAAGTGGTCCCATGGATGTGTCCAGTGTTTGTGGGTCAACCAACTCTTGGTCAGTGTTGGGTTGTCCCACGGGGTTGGGCGCATGGGCGCATGGGTGAGGTCAGTGGGGTCACTGAGGTCCCACGGATGCGATCTATGTGGTCAGTGCAGAACCGTGACCCAATCAGCTCCCTGGGTCTGGCTGTACCAGGAAGGAGGCTGGACATACAACAAGGGGAAGAACAAGTAGCAGAACACGACTGATTTCTACTTCTTCAGCACAAATCGGGAGCACGCAGGTACATATCAGTGTCAGTACCGGGCGTCTTGGCCAGGAATGCCATCCAAGGAGAGTGATCCTGTGGAGCTGGTGCTGACAGGTGTGGGCCCTGGGGACAGCAGGTGGCTCTGGTTGATCCCAACAGGACCGTGTCCCACAGCTGTACCCTCCGTTCATGCGGATCGACATTTCCTGCCTCCCAGCATTTCCCTGAGCCCTGAGGAATGTGTGGAGATAGGGACCAATGTCACCATCCAGTGCTGGAA
>NW_011170721.1:0-665 GCF_000146605.3 Meleagris gallopavo
GACCCTGCAGGTGCATGTGTGGTGGAGGCAGCAGCATGCCCAGTAGCTACCCTTTCCTCCTCCCGGGGCACGGATGCCAAGATTTTTGGCCTCCTGCACACTCGGTGGTCATCTGTGCTTTGCCATGACGGTGTGTTCTTTGCTTTTTCATGTTGCTGCAGAGGCTGCTGCTGCTGCATGGGTTGATGTTGGTTTCCTCGGTTTGTTTTCCATGTTGTTTTTCTGTGGTTTCTGCCTTGGTTTCCTGCTCCTTCTGCATTGCAATGCATTGGGTTTTTTCCAGGGTTGTTTTATTTTCCCTTTTGTTTCTATTCTTGGAACTGCTTTTTCCTTTCCTGAGCGTATTCCCCTCTGTTTGTGAGGATTTCAAGTGATTTTGCTTTGCTCTGCTTGGCTTTTTTTTACATACTCGTTCATTCCTTTTGCTGGTTTTTCCTGGCTTTGGTTTGCTCTTTGGTTCTTGTTGGTATCGGGGCCTTGCATTGCTGTTAAATTTTGGTTCTTTCTTTCCATTGTTAAGCACTGGTGAGCTTTGTTCTCTCTTTACTTTGCTAGGATTCTTTGCTTTGCCATGCTAGTGTATTGAATTCATTGGCTTTCCTCTTGTATTTCTCATCCTCTCGCTTGGCTTTTGCTTTCGTTTTCATTTCCTTTGTTTTTGTTTT
>NW_011170722.1:0-574 GCF_000146605.3 Meleagris gallopavo
TATTTGGGAGCCTACCTCTTCTTTGGGCATCACACGTGGTCAGAAGGGTGCATTTGGATCCAGGAAACTCCAACGAAGCGCCAACGGGCGACAGGGAAGAAAGAGAAGAAGAACAGATGAAAAGGGTAGAAAATGCTGGTGAACCAAGCAGAAAAGAAGACGACATTGGGACATGGCTCTGACATTCCATCAGCACTGCAGAGACCTGAAGATTAGGAAAGGAAAAGCACCCAGTGAAAGCAACGTGAGCACGAGGGACATCTGACACCAAGCTGAGAGCACCTCAGCAAGCATTTAAAAAAGGACACGTCAGGGATCAACGTACCTTGGCACAGAGACCAAGCTTTGGATATTGGCATCCACCTCCGGCTGCGGTTTCCTGCTGCTTCCACTAAGAGCCTGGCTAAAGTCCTGGCACCGCACGCGACGACCGCAGTGCCACGCTGCAAGCGTTTGGGCACAGGACAACGAAAGCAGAGACCGCCTTCCGGTAGGGACACCAATGTCACTTACCCCGCTCCAGGGATCAGGGCACAGCCAATGCAGCAACTCAGGGGGCGCCACAAGGCCAACA
>NW_011170723.1:0-457 GCF_000146605.3 Meleagris gallopavo
GGCAGCAGAACCTTATGCTCACACTGCAGTACAGATGCTACAGGAGCAGAAACAAACCGGGAAGCTCTGGGTTCCTCCCGGGAAGGCAAAACTGCACAGAGATGCACCAGCTGTGTTTGGCAGTGCCCTCCCACCCTCACATTTCCTGCTCCCCCTCCTCGTCCGATCCCACAGCTGAGCCAGGAGCTGCCCAGTGCCGCAGAGCACCGTGCAAAGCTGTGCTGGGACCTCCTCCCCTTCCTCTCCTGCAGCTCGGCGCGCAGCCTCGCCTCCTCCTCTGGCAGAGCTGCTGCTCCCACGCGTGCCATCGGGATGCTCCTCCTAACCCAGAGCTTCCCTTCCCCACCCTGCCAAAGAAAAAGCAAACCCAACCCCCGCCACCGGCACGGCTCCGCAGCAGGGAATGCACACAGCTTCACGCCGCTCCCCTTCACCCTGTCCTACCTAAGAGACCACA
>NW_011170724.1:0-537 GCF_000146605.3 Meleagris gallopavo
ATGTAGCATCACGTTCCCAGGCACTGGTGCTTATGGGGGACTTCAATTATCCAGATATTTGCTGGATGACCAACATAGCCAGGCACGCACGGTCCAGACGGTTCTTGCAGTGCGTTGAAGACAACTTTCTGATGCAGGTGGTGGAGGAACTGTCATGGTTTCATGATTTTTCATTATCGGTATTCCACATCATAACATCATGCAATGCACTGGGGGTTTGACTGCTGATGCTCAAGTTCCGGGTGCCTGTCCAGCGGAGAAGAGCAGCTACGTTTCCCCAGGGGGCTTTGCGGTCAGCGAGGAGATAGAACTCCCGGCAAGGTCACCTGATGCTCTCTTCTTTGCCTGCGCTGCTTCGCTTGCGCTTCTCTGCCTGCGCTTCTCTGCCTGCGCTTCTCTGCCTGCGCTTCTCTGCCTGCGCTTCTCATCTCAGCGTTGTGGTAAGGCCGATCCACCATCAATTTCACATTCTCTCTCCTTATAAAATTCTGTTGATACCGTATTTAGTAAATTACTTTGTTTTACCTCAGATTGTTG
>NW_011170725.1:0-571 GCF_000146605.3 Meleagris gallopavo
AAAGGTAGGGAGATGGGCCTAACAACAAAACAGCGGCAACGAGCTCAGGGAGAAAATACTACTTTTCTAAGTACGACAGCGGAATGCAAGATTCAGAAAACAGATGAGGTTTTCCAAAAGCAAGCGTCGAGTCTTGCACCTTGGAAGGAATAGCCGCAAGTATATCAGTACAGGTTGGGACACGACCTGCTGGAGAGGAGCTCTGCGGTGCAGAACCTGGAGGTCCAGCTGGACAACAGGTTGGCCATGAGCCAGCAGGGTGCCCTGGTGGCCAAGAAGGCCAATGGGATCCTACAGGGCATTCAAAGGAGCGTGGCCAGCAGGTCAAGGCAGGTGATCCTCTCCCTCCTCTCTGCCCTGGTCAGGCCTCACCTGGAGGATTGCGTCCGGTTCTGGGCTCCCCGGTACAAAAAAGGTTGGGATCTCCTGGAAAGAGTCCAGCCGAGGCCGTGAAGATGATAAAGGTCCTGGAGCACCTCTCTTATGAGGAAAGGCTGAGCGACCTGTTCAGCCTTGAGAAAAGAAGACGCAGAGGGGATCTGATCAATGTCTCTATCTAAGGTGACGGAAG
>NW_011170726.1:0-538 GCF_000146605.3 Meleagris gallopavo
ACATCTTTATTACACCTTCTTAGCTGAGTATAACTTTTCAAAAACAATTCTCAGCACTACGAGAGATAATATTCAAGACATTATAGCTATACGGAACGGAGACATTCCAAATGAATTAAATACAATTTAAAGAAAAGAAACAAACAAAAAACCCAAAGAAGCTGCTTCCTTCAAAAGTCAGAGTATTCTGACGAGGAGAAAACAGCAAAACTAAGCCTGCCATCATCACGTCATTGCCATCAGGGCTCCAACTAAGGCAGCCAGCTGCCCAGGGAAGAACTTCTATGAGATGCTGCTCAGTGACGGCACCCAGAATGAAGCAGCAAGGATGTTACGAGCAGGAGACTGCTGCGTGCAGTTATCGCCTTCTGTCTTGGTAGCAGCGCGACTCAAAAGCAGAAATTTCTGCTCAGGCCGAGATCTTTGTGAAGCAGCAGTTTGTTCATCACGGCAATGACGGGCACACAGCCCTGCTGACCAGGGAGGAATGGGCAGGCCTGCTGAGCGCGGGGACAAGGACACAGACGCACAGAGCTGG
>NW_011170727.1:0-441 GCF_000146605.3 Meleagris gallopavo
GAACCGACGCGGGGAGGGGTGTTACTGGACCTTATTTTCACCAACAGGGATGGACTTGTTAAGGAAGTAAAGGTAGGGGGCAGCTTGGGTTGTAGTGATCATGAGATGGTGGAGTTCAAGATCCTGAGCGGAAGAAGCAAAGCAATAAGTAGGATTGCTACCCTGGACTTTAGGAGAGCCAACTTCGATCTCTTCCGGGACCTACTTGGAGCTATCCCGTGGGCTCGGGTGTTAGAAGGTAAGGGGGCCTCTGAGAGCTGGTCAGCATTTAAACAGCTCTTCTTCCAAGCTCAGGATCGGTGCGTCCCTGTGAACAAGAAATCGGGAAAAGGTGGCAGGAGACCTTTGTGGATGAGCAAGGAGCTCATGCGCAAGCTCAAAGGAAAGAAGAAAGTCCATGAAATGTAGGAAAAAGGGTACTGACCACTTGGGAAGAATATA
>NW_011170728.1:0-452 GCF_000146605.3 Meleagris gallopavo
ATAAATACTAATAATAAGTGAAATGGTGAGCAGTACATTCACGGAAATTAATAACGTGATCAGGTGAGCATTGAAAATCCGCATAAAGAATTCAAAGGAGAGGCTGGAAACCTGCTTAAAAATCCCCAACCCTGTAAAATTAGCAGCTCCCTCTGGAATGGTATGCCACATAATATGCAGATGCCACATAGTTATTTCCATCCATGTTTTCAATTGGCTATATATACCTATTGCTCCATAGAGCAAAGTGGTGAACTTAATTAAGGCCCAGTATGTTTTTAGCATTAAGAAAGAAGAGACAGTGGCATGCAGCCCCTTAAAAGGCAGTTTCAGTAGAGAAAGCATTTTTTTTCTCTTTTTTTTTTTCTTTTACAGAAACAAGATAGCAAGGCTACAAAGTTTAACAAATATCCTAGAGTATTGGCCGTCCGCCTGGACTTTTCAAGGTCACG
>NW_011170729.1:0-678 GCF_000146605.3 Meleagris gallopavo
TGAACAACTATTAGAAAACCTTTTGAGAGAGACACAGAAAGTGTATGTTAAAAGGAAACAAAAGCAAAAATGATCTCTACAGTAGATCAAGTGGTGAGACAGAGAACGGAACCCATCAGGAAAAGGGTTTCCAAGGAAGACAAATTTTGGGGTGGAACAGTGAGGAAAAGATAGCAGGGGTGAAAATTAAGGTGGCAAATTCCCCCCTTCCAACCACAACAAGAACAGATACAATGTTTTAAATGTGGGCAAAAGGGTCATCTCTAACGAAATGTCCTGAATCAAAAGGGAAGAGAAAATATTCACAATCATAAACTATGAATAGAGAAGTCAGGGGATCTCTGAAAAGTGGTCCCACAAAGAGCCCTTGATAAACGTAGAGGTGGGATCTAATAAAGAAGAGGTTGTATTTTTAGTAGACACAGGACCAGATTATACTTAGATTATAAAGTACCAGGACTTAATTTGACTAGTAATACTCTATTACTATAAGAGTAATGGGGGTAGAAGTGGTCACTTTGTGAGTCCACTGAGTTAAACTGGGGAACTAAAACAGTCAGTGGACAATTATTATATGTGCCTAAAGCAGGAACAAACTTATTGGGAAAAGATTTAATAATCAAGTTAAGGTTACAGTTGAAAACCTGAAAAAGGGAATAACCATTTCAATGAAGTTAT
>NW_011170730.1:0-651 GCF_000146605.3 Meleagris gallopavo
CCCGACCTGCGGCTCCGTTGTCCCGCGAGGGGCACGGCCAGGGACGGACAAAGCGGCTGTGTTGGTGGAAGGAAGAGTCTCGGGAGGGAGCTGTTGGTGTGCGGCACCCTGTGCGCTTGACGACGTGCCAGCAGTGCACCCCTATTGATCCGAGAGATAGGAGTATAGTAGTGCTGAGGGATTGGGCCCAAAATCCGAGAATCAGGGTGCGGTAACCTGTGAGCTGGGGAGTTCACGGTAGCATTCTGGAGGGATGGTAATAGGAGTTCCCGAGAGCAGGGGAAAAAAGGTCCTCGAAAAGGTGCCTAGAAATAGCCCTTGGGAGAAATGCTTCAAAATTGGAAAAGCAACCCTAAGACTAGGGACAAGGACAGGAAGGAGATGTTTAAATACTGTACCCAAATTTGGCCTAGAGAGCCTTTACAAGGAAAATGAGTATTTTGGCCAAAATACGGATCTGACGAAGATGGGGTCTGTCAGATTTTGACTACATATGTAAAGAATAAAATCCCCTTGTCGGAGGAAGAGATAGAGTATGCTGCTTGCTGGTCACGAGGGGTCAGCCTATTACTAGCAAAGAAAGATTCGGATCAGGAGGAGGAGGAATTAGAAAAGAGAGTTAATCGGTGGGATCCCCTGGAGAATCTACCT
>NW_011170731.1:0-668 GCF_000146605.3 Meleagris gallopavo
TCCAGAACTCTTTTGTGAGCACTTGTCTCAGGAAGGATGTATCATAACAAGCCCAAAACTAATGGAAGAAGACATAGGCTTTCTAGCTGTGTCTTCATCCTTGGCATAACTGATTCTGTCTTTAGACATGGTTTTGAAGCACTGACACATTTTACCAACAGATAAGTAGATAAGTGACCAAAAAGTTGAATGTAAATGGAAAAAAGTCATGTACAAAAAAAAAAAAAAAAAGAATAATAAAAACGTTTCAAAAGGTTAAAGGTGTGAATTGAAAAAGTCTCAGCCAAAAATATTTCTGAGGAATGTTTAACTTTATTTATGTATTTCTTTTCCTTCCCAAGAAAGCACAATCTCACTTCTCCAGCAAAATTGATGTGTCCTTATCTTGCTGGAGAAAGGGCCTCTTACCATGGCACAAAGCTGCTAGAGTTTCCCAGGATGCATGAACAACAGTTTCTCCACTTTTCCAGTCTTTCCACTTTAGCACTTTGGAGTTAATGCTTTGGGGTTTGGGCAGAACTCCTGGCTTACCCGAATGTTCCCAGATTTTTAGCTCTGTGGAGGATGAAAAAAAAGAGGCTTAAATTTGCCATTCCCAGTCCCCCAGATCCCTTCTCTCCAATCTGAAATGTCTGGGACATTACTGAAGAAAAACACTGCAATGTTTT
>NW_011170732.1:0-435 GCF_000146605.3 Meleagris gallopavo
GAAAACCATCACTGTCATTATGGTGTTTTGCACGCAGGAGAAGCTATAATGTTTCATCGAAGCTCTCTCAGTTCCCTGCCCCCATTTTCTAGGGATTTTGTTTGCCTGTTTTGATACAGTCAGCTGCTCTTCATTATGACTGCGTCCTTTGCCATAAACACACCTCTGACCCCATGGTTATTTTGAGCTCCTCTTCTTCCAGTGGCTCGGATAAGCAAGTCTGAGAAAAATTCAGTACCTCCCCCAGCACCGTGATGGCTGTGCTGCTGCTTTCTGATCCTTGCTCTTACCTGTCGGTTTTCCCTTACTAGGGCACAACTCTCTCTCAGGGCCCAAGTCTGTGTGGTTCTCTTCTGCTGCCACAAAGCTGCTCAGCCTGGAGGAGGCACAGGCACAGAGGCGAGGCCACAGCAGCTCTCCTGTCATGCCAGAGAG
>NW_011170733.1:0-801 GCF_000146605.3 Meleagris gallopavo
ATCGGCCCCTACAGTCACCGGGAAATGATGAAGCCGACACGCTGGCCCGAGTTCGATGGATTGAGAATTCACCATCCGAGAACATCGCCCGTTGCTTACATCAGAAGCTACGGCGTGCGGGACAAAAGGCAATGTGGGCAGCTGCTAAAGCATGGGGCCTGCCCATACAGCTAGCTGACATCGTCCAGGCATGCCGGGATTGCGACGCTTGCTCCAAGATGAGACCGAGACCGCTGCCCGAAACAACAGCCCATCTTGCTAGAGGACATAATCCTCTCCAGCGATGGCAGGTCGATTACATCCGGGCCCCTTCCTCGGTCTGGAGGGGGCCAGATATGCCCTGACCTGTGTTGACGCTGCAAGTGGGCTACTGCAGGCTTATCCAGTACCGAAAGACAAACCAGGCATATACCATCAAGGCACTCACAGAACTGATGTCTGCCTACGGGACACCTCAAGTCATCGAGAGCCACCAACGAACTCATTTTACTGGTGCACTGATACAACGCTGGGCAGAAGAAAATAACATCGACTGGCGATTCCACCTGCCATATAATGCAACGGGGGCAGGCCTCATCGAACGTTATATAACGTAATCATGGTCTTCTTAAGGCTGCCCTGAAGACAGACTCCCAGTCTCTGCAGGGGTGACAAAGAGACTGTAGGAAACCTTGCGAGACCTGAATGAAAGACCCCGAGATGGTAGACCCAGTGCCCTGAGAATGTTGCAGACGACGTGGGCTACCCCGCTTAGGATCCAAATGACGGGCACTGATCATCAGGTAAGACCCCTGATTGGTA
>NW_011170734.1:0-563 GCF_000146605.3 Meleagris gallopavo
AGCTGGCAGGAACTGTGCAGCCATAAAAGAACATCAAAAGCATCTCTGACTCTGACATTCACACCTCATCGGCCCATCTCACTGCCATGTTTAGTTTAAAGTGCCAGCAAGTCTGACCAATAGTTCAGCTTTGAGGAGAACCAGAATTGGTTTCAGGCACCTGGCTCTGAAATCTGGAAAACCCCACCATTAGTGTAACTTAGTTTCAGCAAGTTTGGCCACTAGAAATAATGGAAATAAACCCACAGAAACCCACCCAAACAATGATGACAGGTGCTGGAAAAGCAAGTCCTCTTTACCTTTCAGATGGAAAGCTGATGACTGTGTGGAATTTGCCCTGTACTGCTGCAGGGCCTTCTTCCACTTCTATGTCCCCGCTCTCTGGCACAATGGCAGAGCAGGTGTGGACTCGCCTCTGTGCCTGTGCCTCCTCCAGGCTGAGCAGCTTTGTGGCAGCAGAAGAGACCCACACAGACTTGGGCCCTGAGAGAGAGTTGTGCCCTGTAAGGGAAAACCACAGGTAAGAGCGAGGATCAGAAAGCAGCAGCACAGCCATCACAGTG
>NW_011170735.1:0-645 GCF_000146605.3 Meleagris gallopavo
CACTCTGTCCCAGGGCCCAACCACTCCTTTGGAGAAGGTTTTCCTGACATCCAGCCCGAAAGATCTCCTGTTGCTTTCCAGGTTCTTTCATTTCTTCACAAAGCTGTTTCCAAATCTTCATCTGGGAGGCAGCATGTGAACCTCATGGGATTCAACAAGGTCAAGTGTAGGGTGTTGCACCTGGGTCGGGGCAAATCCCCAGATATACGTGCAGACCGGGAGAAGAACTCCTCGAGGGCAGCCCTGCTGAGAAGGACGCAGGCGTCCTGGCGGGCAAAAAGCTTCACCTGAGCCAGCAGTGAGAGCTGGGCTTGTTCAGTCTGGAGAAGAGAATACTCTGGGGACACCTGATGTGGCCTTCCAGGAATTAGATGGGAACTGCTAAGCAGGAGGGAAGGCAGCTTTTAACATGGGGGAGAGAGCAACAGAGCAAAAGGGGGAAGAGTTTTTCAACAAAAAAGAGTGGACATTTAGTTCAGGTACCAGAGAGAAATTTATCAGTGAGAGGGTGATGAGGTGCTGGAACAGCCGCCCAGAGAGGCTGTGGATGCCCCGTCATCCCTGTGGATGAGGGTCAAGGCCAGGCTGGCTGGGGCGCTGGGCAGCCCCAAAAGAGGGAACTGACTCCCATGGATCGAGCCGTGC
>NW_011170736.1:0-586 GCF_000146605.3 Meleagris gallopavo
TAAATTAAACATCTTCATTACAACAATAGTGCTGAAGAATTATCACAGTATTACGTTCTGCAAAAAAATAGAGGCAGCTGTCACAGAACACATGCCTTTTAATCTTGCTCTCTTGACTGATTCTCCTTTCCTCATTTCTCTGAGTTTCTCTAATAAACAGCACTGCAAGTTGGTTTCAAAGAAAATTTTACAAGAGAGTTCTGTTGGTCATCTATTTACATGTGGCATCACTCCACAAGAAGTTTGATCTCATTGGCTAATAGCTGGTTCATGTTGAATAGAGCCCCCGGGAGCTTGGTGAGCAACTCTCTCTCCGTGGTCTCAGGGTCGCTGTCGACAGAGCTGGAGCTAGCACTCATATTGTCGACAACGGCACTAGCTGGGAGGGCCCAGCTCAGGCTCGCTAGTCTCGCTTGCCGTGGACACCACAGAGAGTAAGGACATGCGCCGCGTCAAGCGACCGGGGGTTAGGAGAGAAGTGGCATAGTCCGCTATGATACCAGCTACATCTAGATTGCAAGCCTTGTCAAAGGCAATGAAACCTACATTTGCATTGGCCTCACAGACGTAGAATGAACCGTCGTCC
>NW_011170737.1:0-476 GCF_000146605.3 Meleagris gallopavo
GCGTCATAGAGCTACCGCTTTCATTCTTTTGTCAGTTTTTCACTCTTCAGCTTTCCATTTTCATTTACAGATTTCTTGGTATGTTAGGTACATTAATTCTTTAGCCAACGAGTGGAAAACATAAGGAATGTTCTACAGTTTCCCTTTGGCTTTAGGCTTAGATAGGTGCTGAATTTCCTAGACTAACAGTGACTTTTTTTCCGTGCACTAAGCTGAAAAGCTCTTGCCCCTGGTTTGTAGCCTACATTAGAGTGTAAGTTGGCAGCATTCCTGTTCATACTTCTGCAGTACTGTTCCACCAGTGAGGCATGGCACACGGGATCATGCTACCAGTCTAATCTAACATGCAGTGATGTGGCCGTGTTTGTGACAGCGTGCAGTGATGTGGCCGTGTTTGTGACAGCGTGCAGTGATGTGGCCGTGTTTGTGACAGGCGTGCAGTGATGTGGCCGTGTTGTGACAGCGTGCAGTGATGC
>NW_011170738.1:0-651 GCF_000146605.3 Meleagris gallopavo
GGTCACAGAATCACAGAATCACAGAATTGTAGGGGTTGGAAAGGACCTCCAGAGATCATCGAGTCCAACCCACCTGCCAAAGCAGGTTCCCTACACCAGGTTGCACAGGTAGGCGTCCAGGCGAGACTTGAATATCTCCAGAGAAGGAGACTCCACAACCTCCCTGGGCAGCCTGTTCCAATGCTCCGTCACCCTCACCGGAAAGAAGTTCTTACGCACATTCGTGCAGAACTTCCTATGCTGCAGTTTCTGGCCGTTTCCCCTTGTTCTGTCTCCACACACTGCTGAAAACAGTCTGGCCTCTCCACTCTGCCCCCACTCCTTAGATATTTATAGATCTGGATCAGGTCCCCTCTCAGTCTTCCTTTTTCAAGGCTAATCAGACCCAGTTCACTTAGCCTTTCTTCATAGGGGAGATGCTCCAGGCCCTTCACCATCTTTGTGGCCCTCCGCTGGACTCTTTCCAAGAGATCCCTGTCTTTTTTGAACTGGGGAGCCCAGAACTGGACTCAGTACTCCAGATGAGGCCTTACCAGGGCAGAGTAGAGGGAGAGGATCACCTCCCTTGACCTGCTGGACATGCTCTTTTTAATGCACCCCAGAATGCCATTGGCCTTCTTGGCCACGAGGGCACACTGCTGGCTCATGGCC
>NW_011170739.1:0-435 GCF_000146605.3 Meleagris gallopavo
GCAGGGAACCCTGAGCGTACTTAAGGGTTGGTAGGTATTTGGACCTGGAAGCTGCTTCCTTCACTTCAGAGTGTGGGGGAGTATTGGTCCTTGGAAAGGGGTAAGTGGTTTCTTTTTTTCTTTCAGGGCTGTGATCTTCTGTTTTTGGGGGATGGCAAGTGCACTGAAGGGCTGCTAGCTGTAAGAGCAGCATCTGAATCTGGAGACTGCTTCCTTTGGGGTGTGGGGTGAGCCCTTAGAATGGGGTGAGTGATTCCCGCTTTCTTGCAGAGCTGTGAGCTCTGCTTTTCTGGAGGATCTCAAGCTGGATGGCTGTCATTAATAGGGCTATGTGCTAATTGCATCCATGCGGTGTTTTTTAAGGGCATTGTGTGCATCCTTGTTGTGTTTTAAATTATTGTTCTGCGTCTCTTCTGTATTTCTATTTTGCAGCCT
>NW_011170740.1:0-458 GCF_000146605.3 Meleagris gallopavo
AGGTCTAAATTACTCTAATTACTTCTCTGAGGATACACTTGCAATATCAGGAAGAAACAAAACTGTGGAGTATTTAACCAGAGGGATCAAACTAGGCATGGTAAACTGCTCTCCTGAATTAATCTACTTTCACCGTGATCTCACTGTTAGCACTGGGCTCATCTTGGGTGCAGATCATTCATGGAAAGATGACACTTGGTAAGAAAGCAAAGATGCTAACTAGCCTTCCTCGTTGATTAGATATTAAATCCAGGTGTTTCCCATGAACTGCAGTGTTGACAAAACATTATTCATACAAATTTCAGTATCATTTCAGATCACTGAATATGGCCGATTCATTCATTCATTCATTCATTCATTCATTCATTCATTCATTCATTCACTCACTCACTCATTCGCTCACTCATTCACTCATTCATTCATTCATTCATTCATTCATTCATTCATTCATTCTATTC
>NW_011170741.1:0-323 GCF_000146605.3 Meleagris gallopavo
TGGGCAAAGCCTGCTGGGTTAACTCCAAACCCAGGTCACAGGCCACGCTAATCCAGACGGTTTGTCTGGAAGGGCTCAGAAGCCGCGCAGGGGATCCTTTCTGCTGGTGGTTCTCTCCGGGCAAGAACCTCCACTCTCAGAGCAGCAGCCAAGAGCTGGAAGGCAAGAAAAAGCGTCCCAACTCCCCATGGATGTGGCTGTCTGCAAAGACAACAGCTGCCTGCTCTTCAGCAGGGTGATGCTCACCCAGCAAAGCCCTCACCCAGACAGATGCCTTTCCTTACGCTCAGAACTGTCCCACATTTGTGCAGCCCTTGGATTGC
>NW_011170742.1:0-450 GCF_000146605.3 Meleagris gallopavo
ATATGTCTTCTGACTCTTCCTGATGTGGCTGTGGTGATAGACCACGGAGAAGGGGGAAGGGATTAATCATTGAGAAGCTGAAAATTGGTGAGGGGGAAGTAATGAAATACTATAAATGGGATGTTTTTATAGCACAGAATCTCGGAGAATGACATGAAAGGAGGATTCATTTCTGTTTATTTATCTCTTTACTGGTCTCTTATCCAGTAACAGACAGTTGTAAAGAAATGAATATAGCCCTCTGTTCCTGGTTATTAGGAATCTAAGTTTACTTTCTTGAAACATAAGTGAGATCTTTCCTAGAAAAAATGATTAAGACAGAACATTCTACTTCTTCATAATGAAAAAACACTTGTTTTTTTCTGAGAGAAAAGGGGATCATTAGTAGAGATTGTTAATATAGGTGGAGTTTTGTGGTGGTAACTTTTCAAAAACTCTAAGAAAAAATAG
>NW_011170743.1:0-436 GCF_000146605.3 Meleagris gallopavo
AAGCATAAGGGAGAGGGGCCGGTCAGGGCACTGCATCAATACGAGTGCCACCAAAGAAGGGCGGCGAGTCTTGGTAACTGGGGACTCCTTGCTGGGGGGCACTGAGGCTCCCAGTTGCCACCTGGATAATCTCTCCAGTGAGGCGTGATCTCTTCCAGGGCCACGTGTTAGAGACATCAGGAAGGTTCGTCCATGGCTCATTAAGCCAGAAGACTGCTATCCCTTTCCTGACATTCAGGCTGGGTCCCAGGATGCTGCAATGAGGAAACTAAAGAATGTTAAGAAGGACTTTGCATCCTTTGGAAAGGTGTTGAAGGGATCAGGGGTGCAGGCAGAGTTCTCCTCTGCCCTTCCAGCGGGGATCTGGCACCCAGGAAGATGGAGGAGAACATGTCAGGTAAATGACTGGCTGGAGGGGGTGGCGTCTTGATCAAGG
>NW_011170744.1:0-557 GCF_000146605.3 Meleagris gallopavo
TGTCTCCACGTACCACTGAAAAGAGACTGGCCTCACCACTATGGCCGCCACACCTCAGATATTTATGAACCTGGATCAGGTCCCCTCTCAGTCTTCTTTTCTCAAGGCTAAACAGACCCAGTTCTACTTTAGCCTTTCTTCATAGGGGAGATGCTCCAGGCCCTTCACCATCTTTGTGGTCCTCCGCTGGACTCTTTCCAAGAGATCCCTGTCTTTTTGACTGGGGAGCCCAGAACTGGCCACAGTACTCCAGATGAGGCCTACCAGGGCAGAGTAGAGGGGGAGGATCACCTCCCTCGACCTGCTGGACACGCTCTTCTTAATGCACCCCAGAATGCCATTGGCCTTTTTGGCCATGAGGGCACACTGCTGGCTCATGGCCAACCTGTCATCCACCAGGACACCCAGGTCCCTCTCCGCAGAGCTCCTCTCCAGCAGCTCATCCCCCAGCCTGTATTGGTGCATGCAATTATTCCTCCCTAGGTGTAAGACCCTACGCTTGCTTTTGTTGAACCTCATCCGGTTTCTTACTGCCCAGCTCTCCAGCCTGTCCAGGT
>NW_011170745.1:0-572 GCF_000146605.3 Meleagris gallopavo
AAATGGATGCTTACTTGACATCCCTTACAGCACTGCAATCTTCAGCTGCCTTGATTCCTGAGTCCTCCTTTTGGACAGGAACCCTACAGAAAGTATCAACAAGTGAAAAATCATGAGGAAGAAGCATTTTCCCAGCTTTCTGCTGCCACGCAAGTAGTCTCTTGAGGAAGGCAATGCTTGGAAGTCAGCTGGCTGCAAGAACTGCCTGCTCATCACTAGCTGCAGCTTGTGTCTGACTGCCATGGCTTCCGTCAGCAAGTGCCCCCAGGTCCCCTTTTCCCACACAAGTGTGCTGACCGTCCATGTCCCCAGCTGAGCTCTCTGCCGTGACTTCAGCACGGTCTGCTGAAACACCTGCTGGGTTTGGCACACCAAGCAATGCACGGAGCAGTGAGGCACAAGTTGCACTCTACGAAGTCTGCGCTCTGCTTCCTTTTTAAGGCTGACATGAAGGTGGGAGCTCGGCAGCAATTTTCCAGGGCAAGAATGACATTTCATCATCCTCACTGAATTGTGGGATGGAATTTCAACAAGAACATTGTTTTCTCTGGTTACAGCCATTCAGAAGGGCT
>NW_011170746.1:0-386 GCF_000146605.3 Meleagris gallopavo
AGCCCAGGCATGGGAACTAGTTCCGATGCAACCTGCAGAGCCGATGCCAGAAGAAACAAACTGCAATCATAGGCAGAACGACAGGGATGTGAGGCCCAGGCCCAAGATCGCTTTCTCAAGTCAAGCCCTTAAGCTTAACTCAAAAAGGCGTCTGGAGTCAAAGACAGGGCTGCCTGGCTCAGCCAGGAGCTGCTCCTGCAGACCGGGCGGATCACGCTGCTTGTGCTCAGCCACCGCCGCTTCTCACAGCCCCAGCAGTGCCCTGCTGCAACGATGGAGGACGGCTCAGTCTAGAGGCACAATTCAGTTGCTTAAGTATGTTCTGCTATCTACAACGTCCCGTGGGATCTCCTACCCGCCTCCAGCTGCCACTCTGCCTGAAAACA
>NW_011170747.1:0-507 GCF_000146605.3 Meleagris gallopavo
CAACCCCACTGTTGATGTCCGTGATGAAGGGGAAACCCAGATGCTTGTACAAACTGGGCGTAGAAGCCCTTGGGAGCAGCCCTGCGGAGGACTCGGGGATCCTGGTGGACAAAGAGCTGGACATAAGCCAGTCGTGTGCACTTGCAGCCCAGAAGGCCAACTGTATCCTGGGCTGCATTCAAAGAGGAGCGACCAGCAGGGAGAGGGAGGTGATTGTCCCCCTCGACGCAGCTCTGGTGCGGCCCCATGTGCAGCACTGCGTCCAGGCCTGGGGCTCTAGCAAAGGAATGATGTGGAGCTTTTGGAGCAGGTCCAGAGAAGGGCCACGAAGATGATCAGAGGGCTGGAGCACCTCTCTTAGAAAGAAATGTTGAGGGAACTGGGATTGTTTCTGTGGGAGAAGAGAAAGCTCTGGAGATAGCTCATGACAGCCTTCCAAGACTCAAAGGGAGCGCATAAGCAGGAGGGGGCAACGGCTGTTTAGGAGGGTGGATAGCGATAGGACAA
>NW_011170748.1:0-397 GCF_000146605.3 Meleagris gallopavo
GTTATCAGGAGTAGTCAGCAATGGGTTCACCAAGGGGGAGGTCGTGCTCGACCAACTTGGTGGCCTTCTATGATGCTGTCACATGCTGGGTGGATGGGAGAGGAGCGGTAGATGTAATCTACCTTGATTTTAGAAAGGCATTTGATACTGTCTCCCATGACATCCTTATAACAAAGCTGACGAAGTGTGGGATAGACGAGTGGACAGTGAGGTGGGTTGAGAACTGGCTGACTGGCAGGAGCGCAGAGGGTCGTTGTTGGTGGTGCAGAGTCTGGCTGGAGACCTGTAACCAGTGGTGTCCCCCAGGGGTCTGTGCTGGGTCCGGTCTTGTTCAACATCTTCATCAATGACCTTGATGAGGGGATAGTGGCCACCCTCACGCAAGTTTGCTGATGAT
>NW_011170749.1:0-437 GCF_000146605.3 Meleagris gallopavo
AAAGGAGCAACTGAAAGCAAAGCCAACAAACATACTCTGAACAGGAAAGGAATGCTTGCAGCAAGGAACAAGATCACGCAAAGAAAGGAGCTGGAAAGACAAAGAATACACAAATAGGAAACAAAGACAATGCAAAGCAAACAAAAAAACTCACTACAGAAAAAAATAAAAATAAAAAAAAGACAAAACAAAACAAGGAATGAAAACGAAGCAAAGCAAAGCGAGGTCGAGAAATACAAGAGGAAAGCCAATGAATTCAATACACTAGCATGGCAAAGCAAAGAATCCTAGCAAAGTAAAGAGAGAACAAAGCTCACCAGTGCTTAACAATGGAAAGAAAGAACCAAAATTTAACAGCAATGCAAGGCCAGCATACTAACAATAACCAAAGAGCAAACCAAAGCCAGGAAAACCAGCAAAAGGAAGAAAGAGTAAGT
>NW_011170750.1:0-619 GCF_000146605.3 Meleagris gallopavo
CTTCGAGGCACACAGGACCAGCTCACAGCAACGAGTCGGCATACGCTGCACGGGCACTGACTCATTCCTGCACTGCTCTCAGCTGCATCAGGGCTGTCCCACAGAAATCACTCCTTTTCATTGCTGCCATAGGTCTAACTGGCCGACCACGGCTGCTCCCACTTTCAAGAACTGGTAATTGATGCTGGCAGTTTCAGTTCTTAGCCATGGGCTGCTTAAACACGATTTTTGGGCGGTGACGACTGGCAATCACTTGGACGGGATATCCTTACTGGACATGGAGGGGAAACCATCCCTGGGGTGAGAACGCACTGCAGCGATGGCAAATCCCCCCTGGGACAAGCAGACCCTTGGGAAGGAAGAGCACTGGGCTGCAAAAATGCCCGTCGGGATGGTCACTGATCATTGGGATGGGGAAACGGCTGGGATGGGAAGGATGTTTGGGACGAAAAGTCAGACCATCGCAAGCCTGGGGGAAAGGGGCTGACCCCAACGGTCACGGAACCCCCTGGGGGGAGGGGCTCCCCCTAACTGCCACTCTCCAGCTGTCATGGCAGGTAAGGCAGCAGGCTCCCCTGCTCTGATGCTCCAGCCTGACCCCAGCACCCAGATCTCACCC
>NW_011170751.1:0-487 GCF_000146605.3 Meleagris gallopavo
GTGCAGAGTCTGGCTGGAGACCTGTAACCAGTGGTGTCCCGCAGGGGTCTGTGCTGGGTCCGGTCTTGTTCAACATCTTCATCAATGACCTTGATGAGGGTATAGTGGCAACCCTCAGCAAGTTTGCTGATGATACGAAGTTGGGAGGATTGGCTGACACGCCTGAAGGCTGTGTTGCCATTCAGCGAGACCTGGACAGGCTGGAGAGCTGGGCAGTAAGAAACCGGATGAGGTTCAACAAAAGCAAGTGTAGGGTCTTACACCTAGGGAGGAATAATTGCATGCACCAATACAGGCTGGGGGATGAGCTGCTGGAGAGGAGCTCTGCAGAGAGGGACCTGGGCGTCCTGGTGGATGACAGGTTGGCCATGAGCCAGCAGTGTGCCCTCGTGGCCAAAAAGGCCAATGGCATTCTGGGGTGCATTAAAAAGAGCGTGTCCAGCAGGTCGAGGGAGGTGATCCTCCCCTCTACTCTGCCCTGGTAACG
>NW_011170752.1:0-452 GCF_000146605.3 Meleagris gallopavo
TGTTGCATGTGTTTTACCTACGTTTGCATGTTCTTCACATCCAGGCAGAGCTGAGCTTCTCAGTGCCCAAGACTCTTCCTGGTTCAGAAGTTAATCTCCGACTGCAGGCACCACCTGGGTCTACATGTGCTATCTGGGCTGTTGATCAGACTGCCTTTCTGCTGAAGCCAGAAAAAGAACTCAGCCACTCTATGGTGAGTCTGCTCTAACTTCTCCTTCCTTTGCACTGACAAGAAGAGGGATGGAAGAAAGAGAGACATGCTGTTGCATGAGGACCGCTGGGACTGAGGGGGCAGTTCAAGGCTCCAAACAGAACTTGATGGGTGGAGACAGTGGAGTTGAAAGGCTTGGAGGAGGGGTGGAGGGATGGCTGCTTCTCTTAAGTGCCTGTATACTAATGCGCGTAGCATGGGGAATAAACAGGAAGAGCTGGAGTTCTGCGTGCGGTTGCG
>NW_011170753.1:0-520 GCF_000146605.3 Meleagris gallopavo
CATTCCTGAGTTAGCACTCCCAAGGCTGCCCCTTTATCTACAGTGACAAAGAGTTGGAAGGGTTTATTTAAGGCGGGAAGAGCTAAGACTGGAGCAGTAATTAAGCTTTGTTTTAGCTCTTTTATTAATTCTTTTTCCTCAACAGTCCACTCAAGGATGTTGGGCTCTCCATCTAATAATTTAAGATATAATCCTCTGGTTTTCTGAGCATATGACTCTATCCAGAGTCTACAATATCCTACTACTCCTAGGAATTTCCTCAATTCCCTCTTTGTTCCAGGCAAGGGTAGCTCGATAATTCCTTGAATTCTCTCTGGGGTTATTCTGCGCTTTTCCCTCAGAGACTAGGTGTCCCAAATACCTAACTTCCTTTTCTACATACTGTAGTTTATCCTTTGACACTCTCAGTCCTTGTTTCCCTAGAAAGTTTAGCAACTCGTTTTGTGGCTCTTCTAACTTCTGCTTCTTCTGGCCCTGACAATAAGAGATCATCTACATACTGAAGGAGTAACACTCCTTC
>NW_011170754.1:0-531 GCF_000146605.3 Meleagris gallopavo
CAGCAGCAGCTTCCACGGACACAATAAAGATCTCTGTTACAATCCACCACTCAGCAATCAGCAATGGGAACCTCTGCTCTAAAGGTTAACAGTCCCCCAAAAGCCTGACCTGCCTCGTGGCTATCAATTGTGTTTTATCTGGGAAATGTCAGTTTTGTCCATCTCCACTGTCACACGCAAGGGTAAGTGAGTAAAAGAGTCAAAAAGAGGCTTTTATCCAGTAAAATGTTTGTCACCAACAGGTCACTGCTAACACAGAACGTCCAGCACTGTCCGCACTGGAGCAGGCAAACAGCAAAGCAGAGGTTGTGAAGAAGGAGGAAGAGGAAGGTTCCCACGGGTGCTGATCTCTACAGTAACCAACAGAATAATGGCAAGAAGGGATCACCTTATAGCAGAGAGGTGCTGCAGGACAGCCAGGAGCTTCTCCATGTCTGCAGTGTCTAGCCCTGAGCTGTGAAGCAAGGCAGAGCAATGCTGGAAAAAGGACTGGTTGCTGCAGGCTGCCAGGAAGGGCTGTAAGGGACCTGC
>NW_011170755.1:0-656 GCF_000146605.3 Meleagris gallopavo
CCACTTGTCTCCCTAGGATAGGACATTTTCCCTAAATGCTATGGCAGCTCTGCTAAGAAATACCTCCCTTTTCCTTCCCTAAATGGGACATATGCACCCACAAAGACCACGACTCCGAGAAATGCCTCCCAGTTCCTCCCAATTACACTCCATTACATTCCTCATCATGACACTTACTCCCAGACTTTTGGCATTTTGCTGCGGAAAGACCATTTCGATCCAGAATATATGCCATTGGCCATCACAAACACCGATTGCCTCACAAAGATGTGGCACATCCCACCAGAAAGACCATTTCTAGCCCCCAAAAGATGGCATTTACTCCCAGAAACACCAGCTTTCTCACACATTCCTCACCTTTTCCCCTCCACATAAGACCTTTTCACCCAGAAATGACAGTTCTCTTAGGAATACCTCCCAATTCCCCCTAATCTGCTACACTACACTCCGCAGAATGACACTTTCTCCCCAAACTAGGACACTTTCTCCCAGAAAGGCCGCTTTTTCCCCCCAAAGTACACCGTTGGCTTCCAAAAAGAACACATTCTCCCCAAGAAATACCACTCTTCTCCAATACAATGACATTACCTCCCAGTAATGCTACCTTGGGCCCAAAACCTTTGGACAGCTTCTCCCACTAATACTACTTTTTCCAT
>NW_011170756.1:0-481 GCF_000146605.3 Meleagris gallopavo
TTTCACCGAACGCCGCTTTGAGCTGTCAGCAGCGGTCTCGTGTTTCTTGCTTGCCGAGAACGGGCAACTTCAGCCGGCTGCTTTTCTCCGACGAGTAAGCGGGCTCCTGTGCGCGCATCGGAAAGGAGCGGTTTGCACTTCGCCTTGGCTACATGCGGAATGCACTGCGCCTACCTCTGAATACTATGTCTCTGTCTTTATTTCGTGCGTCAATTCATTTACTGAGGTTTCTACTGCTACAAATCTGCTTTCAGAGAGGAAAAGTGTGGAAGGGAAAACCCTCTCTAATAAGACACCTGGAAGTTGGAGGAACGACAGATGTAGTGCTCTCAGGGAGAGCGTTTGAGAAAGTGAGGAGTTGTCCTTTCAGGACTGCGGAGAAAAAACCCCCACTCGCAGGTAGTGCAGGAGGCTGAATTCGCACTTGTCGGCATCGGAATCGCACTCCTTCGCTCTCACGCGTAGAAAGCGGCATTCGCGC
>NW_011170757.1:0-752 GCF_000146605.3 Meleagris gallopavo
GGAGCTGCTCTCTCTGTTTTTTAGCAGGGAACCCTGAGCGTACTTAAGGGCTGGTAGGTATTTGGACCTGGAAGCTGCTTCCTTCACTTGAGAGTGTGGGGGAGTATTGGTCCTTGGAATGGGGTAAGTGGTTTCTTTTTTTCTTTCAGGGCTGTGATCTTGTCTTTTGGGGATCGCAAGTGCGCTGAAGGGCTGCTAGGTGTAAGAGCAGCATCTGAATCTGGAGACTGCTTCCTTGGGTGTGGGTGAGCCCTTAGAATGGGGTGAGTGATTCCTGCTTTCTTTCAGAGCTGTGAGCTCTGCTTTTCTGGAGGATCTCAAGCTGGATGGCTGTCTTTAATAGGGCTATGTGCTAATTGCATGCGGTGTTTTTTAAGGGCATTGTGTGCATCCTTGTTGTGTTATAAATTATGTTCTGCGTCTCTTCTGATTTCATTTTGCAGCCTGATGGAGTTGAAGGATTGCCTGGGCTCCTCCAGTCAGTGGTGTGAGATGTGTCCAGCAGGTAATGAACATCATGCACCCCATGTTGGTGCGCTGCTTGTATGCAGGTAGGTTTGCGATGTGATCCGACTCCCCCATGCTGACCATCCACAGCTAGATCAAGTTGCTCAGAGTCTGAGCCAGGCTCACCTTGAAAGGGCCAGCACATCCACCATGTCTCTGGCAACCTGTGCCGCTGCCTCAGCACCCTCACTGTACAAGACATTTTCCTTAGATTTCACCTCCATTTTCCCTTGTTCTTTCCTTTA
>NW_011170758.1:0-493 GCF_000146605.3 Meleagris gallopavo
TTGCAAATGCCTTATTAGAGAGGGTTTTCCCTTCCACTCTTTTCCTGTCTGAATGCAGATGTGTAGCAGTGGAAAACCTGACTAGCATGAATTGTGGCTCGAAATAAAGGCAGAGACATAGTATTCAGAGGTAGGCGTAGTGCATTCTGCATGTAGCCAAGGCGAAGTGCAAACCGCTCCTTTCCGATGCGCGCACAGGATCCCGCTCACTCGTCGGAGAAAATCAGCCGGCTGAAGTGGCCCGTTCTCGGCAAGCGAGAAACACGAGACCGCTGCTGACGGCTGAAAGCGGCATTTGGGGAGAAACGCGATTTCTCGGCCAGCGATGGCAAGTCTCAGGAGCGTTTCAGCGCGAATGCCCGCTTTCTACGCGTGAGAGCGAAGGAGTGCGATTCCGATGCCTACAAGTGCGAATTCAGCCTCCTGCACTACCTGCGAGTGGGGTTTTTCTTGCGCAGTCCTGAAAGGAATCTCTCCCCACCTTTCTTGAAAC
>NW_011170759.1:0-484 GCF_000146605.3 Meleagris gallopavo
CCCACCCACCAGTACTCCCAGGCCTTATGGAGCAGGACTACGCTCAGTCCTTTCATCCCCTAGCATGTTTTGGTGGTGGGTGTTCCCTCATCCCAGCTACTGACCCTGCACTTGGATTTGTGGCCACTGCTCAGCCTGTTGAGGTCTCTGTGGATGGCATCCCGTCCCTCTGCTGTGTCATTGCACCCCACAGCTTGGTGTCCTCAGGGTGCACTCAACCCCACTGTTGATGTCCCTGATGAAGGGGAAACCCAGATGCTTGTACCAACTGGGCGTAGAAGCCCTTGGGAGCAGCCCTGCGGAGGACTCGGGGATCCTGGTGGACAAAGAGCTGGACATAAGCCAGTAGTGTGCACTTGCAGCCCAGAAGGCCAACTGTATCCTGGGCTGCATTCAAAGAGGAGCGACCAGCAGGGAGAGGGAGGTGATTGTCCCCTCGACTCGGCTCTGGTGTGCGGCCCATGTGCAGCACTGCGTCCAGGCC
>NW_011170760.1:0-474 GCF_000146605.3 Meleagris gallopavo
TCAAGTATGTTAATAGCAAAAGGAAAACTAGGGAGAATGTGGGCCCCTTACTAAGTGAGGGGGGGGTCCTCGTAACGGGGGATGCTGAGAAGGCAGAGATACTGAATGCCTTCTTTACTTCTGTCTTCAGTGAAAAGGCTCTTCCGCAGGAATCCCACACCCTGGAGGTTAGTGAGAGGGTCGTGGGGAAGTGGGAGACTTCTCTTTAGTCAGGAAAGAGGACGTGCGTGAGCGCCTAGGCAGTACTAAGATCCACAAGTCCATGGGACCTGATGGGGTGCATCCACGTGTGCTGAGGGAGCTGGCGGAGGTCATTGCCGAACCGCTCTCCATCATTTTTGTAGAGGTCTTGGACAACAGGGGAGGTCCCTGAAGACTGGAGGATAGCCAATGTCACTCCGGTCTTCAAAAAAGGGCAGAAGGAAGACCTGGGTAATTATAGGCCTGTCAGCCTCACCTCCGTCCCTGGAAAGG
>NW_011170761.1:0-712 GCF_000146605.3 Meleagris gallopavo
CCCTGCTCACCTCACCAAGTCGCACTGAGCTCGGCCTGAGCCCCACAGCCTTAGCTCTGTCCCACACCCCGCGTGTCACAATGGCCGTTCCGTGCCACCCTCTGTGATGCCATCACACCTCAGAGGGGCTGAGGGCGCCCAGGCAGGAGGGCGGCGGCTCTTGCAGCCAGCGCAGGGTGAGGGGCCCGGTGCCAGACGCAGCCCCGCTGGAACCCGGTGTGTTGGTGCTGCTGAAGGCACTGGGTGACACGTCCACCCTCCTGGCCCCACCTGAATGCTACCGGGACTGTGGCTCCATCAGTGTCCCAATCAAGTGTTTGCGTGTTGCCATGACTTTTTGGTTGTTTCCTGTTCATTACCTCTCATTACAATAAATGACTCGATTCACAGAATCACAGAATCCCTATGGTTGGCAAAGACCTCTAAGATCACCAAGTCCCACCCCCCAACCCCCACCTGCCCACGTCCCTCAGTGCCACATCCCCACGGTTCTGGAACTTCCACGGACGCTGACTCCCCCGGCTCGCCGGGCAGCTGTGCCAGTGCCCGACCGCTCTTTCAGCAAAGATGTTCTTCCTAAGATCCAACGGGGACCTCCCCTGGTGCAACTTGAGGCCGTTCCCCCTCGTCCCATCGCGGTTACCTGGGAGAAGAGGCCGACCCCCTCTTTACCTCACTACAACCTCTTTCAGAGAGCTGTACGGAGAGGTGA
>NW_011170762.1:0-774 GCF_000146605.3 Meleagris gallopavo
CTATGGCATCCCATATAACATTTCAAAAGGAGAAATGCCTGTATCTGTCCTAGGCTGGGTCCTTAAATTTAATAGTGCCAGTGGTAAACATTTAATCCAGGACATCTTAGTTTCTATCACTAATTTAGTAAGTTGTTTCTTGATTTCTCCGTTCATCCTCTCTACTTTCCCTGAGCTTTGGGGGTGCCACGGAGTGTGGAATTCCCACTTAACTCCGAGTGGTTCTAAAGCCTCCTTCACTGTTCTGGAAATAAAATGAGGTCCTCTGTCTGAATCTATTACCTCAATGTTCCCATATCTGGGGATGATGTTTTCAAATCATATTTTTACCACTGTTTGGGCAGTGGCTCTGGCTACTGGGAAAGCTTCTACATAATACGTCGGATGGTCTATTATCACCAATAAACATTTCTATCTCCCAGTTTTAGGCAATTCTGTAAAATCTATCTGGATTTTGGCAAACGGTCTTAAGGCTAATTCTCTCCCACCCGGTATTCTTTCTCTTAGATGCTGCTTATTAACTTTCCTACAGGTCAAGCATCCTCCCAAAACAGCCTTTGCTATATCGTATACCCCAATGCACATATATTTGGTGCTAAATCGGTCCACTAGTGCCTGGATTCCCCAGTGCGTTTTCTATGGAATTCTCTCATTACCCTCCAGGCGAGTCCTTTTGGTAGGACTTCCCGACCATCAGGAAGTAACCACTTCCCATCCTTTCTTCAATACCCATTTGCAACAACCTTCCTTTCCTTAGTAGAAAACCTTTTCGTA
>NW_011170763.1:0-429 GCF_000146605.3 Meleagris gallopavo
TGAGCAGAGCTGGTGCTGTGGTGAGCGTGCCGCATGTGGACACAGAGCTTTGGGCCTCCTTGGAACAGATCACCCTGTGAGAGCCCATCAGAAGCACTGCTGTGGTGTGTGCGTGAGCTGGGCACAGCTCAGGCTGAGCAGAACATACAGGTGAGCTGGGTTTGGTGCTGGGAAGAGCTTTCAGTGCCTTCGGTGTATCCTAGTGAGAAATGTTGGCATTAGGTGCCAAAAATCTTTTCTCCTCAACTGCAAAAGGACAGCGCAGCTCAGACTCCTTAACCTGCTGGAGCAGGGTGGTAGCAAGGAGTGGGCACTGCCCTCCTGCAAGCTGTGCTTGGTTATGGTCTGCCAGGTCTCTGCTGCTCTGGATTTTCTTCTGAGAATTTGTCTAGCTGCTTGGAGTAGTGAAGTGGTGACTTCTTCTTCTCT
>NW_011170764.1:0-513 GCF_000146605.3 Meleagris gallopavo
CAGCACTGCGTCCAGGCCTGGGGCTCCAGCACGGGAATGATGTGGAGCTTTTGGAGCAGGTCCAGAGAAGGGCCACGAAGATGATCAGAGGGCTGGAGCACCTCTCTTAGAAAGAAATGTTGAGGGAACTGGGATTGTTTCTGTGGGAGAAGAGAAAGCTCTGGAGATAGCTCATGACAGCCTTCCAAGACTCGAAGGGAGCGCATAAGCAGGAGGGGGCAACGGCTGGTTAGGAGGGTGGATAGCGATAGGACAAGGGGAAATGGTTTTAAAGTGAGACAGGGGAGGTTTAGGTTGTTTATTAGGAGGCAGCTTTTCACGCACAGGGTGGTGGCGCACTGGAATGTGTGCTTGAGAGTCACTTCCAGGATGATCTGCTCCATGATCCGTGACCAGCACAGAGGTGAGACTGACATGCTGGTAGTTCCCCGCATCACTCTTTCTATCCTTCCTGAGAGGTGTGCCGTCTACCTTTTTTTCTCCTCAGCAGGGACTTGACCTGACTGCCTCGAC
>NW_011170765.1:0-523 GCF_000146605.3 Meleagris gallopavo
GCCTTATGGAGCAGGACTACGCTCAGTCCTTTCATCCCCTAGCATGTTTTGGTGGTGGCTGTTCCCTCATCCCAGCTACTGACCCTGCACTTGGATTTGTGCCCACTGCTCAGCCTGTTGAGGTCTCTGTGGATGGCATCCCGTCCCTCTGCTGTGTCACTGCACCCCACAGCTTGGTGTCCTTAGCGTGCACTCAACCCCACTGTTGATGTCCCTGATGAAGGGGAAACCCAGATGCTTGTACCAACTGGGCGTAGAAGCCCTTGGGAGCAGCCCTGCGGAGGACTCGGGGATACTGGTGGACAAAGAGCTGGACATAAGCCAGTAGTGTGCACTTGCAGCCCAGAAGGCCAACTGTATCCTGGGCTGCATTCAAAGAGCAGCGACCAGCAGGGAGAGGGAGGTGATTGTCCCCCTCGACTCGGCTCTGGTGTGCGGCCCCATGTGCAGCACTGCGTCCAGGCCTGGGGCTCCAGCACGGGAATGATGTGGAGCTTTTGGAGCAGGTCCAGAGAAGGGCCAC
>NW_011170766.1:0-530 GCF_000146605.3 Meleagris gallopavo
TCTGCATCACCCACCAAGTGGACCCAGGTCCCTGGGCAAAAACAGTTCCACAAAGAGGTTTGTCCTTCTCAGAGGCTGGAATAACCCAAACTGCCTTTCCCAACATGTTCTTTACATTTACTACAGGGACTTTATCTCCCTCTACGGTATGTAGGGAGCTGGACTGGGTTGGACCATCATGGTTGATAGATCCTCTGGTATTGACTAACCAGGTGGCTTCTGCCAAATGCTTCTCCCAGTGCTTAAATGTACCGCCTCCCATTGCTTTCAGCATAGATTTTAACAACCCATTGTATCGTTCAATCTTACCTGAGGCTGGTGCATGGTAGGGAATATGGTAAATCCACTCAATACCATGATCTTTAGCCCAAGTATTTACAAGAGAATTTTTAAAATGAGTCCCATTATCTGACTCAATTCTTTCTGGGGTACCATGTCGCCACAGGACTTGTTTCTCAAGACCTAATATGGTATTTCGGGCAGTAGCGTGGGTACTGCATGGTTCAAGCCACCCAGTTGTTGCCTCCACC
>NW_011170767.1:0-492 GCF_000146605.3 Meleagris gallopavo
GAGTATTGGCCCTTGGAATGGGGTAAGTGGTTTCTTTTTTTATTTCAGGGCTGTGATCTTCTCTTTTTGGGGGATCCCAAGTGCACTGAAGGGCTGCTAGGTGTAAGAGCAGCATCTGAATCTGGAGTCTGCTTCCTTTGGGGTGTGGGGTGAGCCCTTAGAATGGGGTGAGTGATTCCTGCTTGATTTCAGAGCTGTGAGCTCTGCTTTTCTGGAGGATCTCAAGCTGGATGGCTGTCATTAATAGGGCTATGTGCTAATTGCATCCATGCGGTGGGTGTTTTTTAAGGGCATTGTGTGCATCCTTGTTGTGTTTTAAATGATGTTCTGCGTCTCTTCTGATTTCATTTTTGCAGCCTGATGGAGTTGAAGGATTGCCTGGCTCCTCCAATCAGTGGTGTGAGATGTGTCCAGCAGGTAATGAACATCATGCACCCCATGTTGGTGCGCTGCTTGTATGCAGGTAGGTTTGCGATGTGATCCGACTCCTCC
>NW_011170768.1:0-515 GCF_000146605.3 Meleagris gallopavo
GGGCCAGTACGGATGGAACAGGATGCGAAGAACATCCTCTACACTGCTGCTGGAGAGAAAGGTCCCACTTGGAGTTTGTGGCAAAGAGCCTCAGGAGAGACCCGAGGCCGACCCCTGGGATTCTGGAGTCGGCCATACAGAGGGTCTGAAGAGTGCTACACTCCAACTGAGAAGGAGATCTTAGCCGCGTATGAGGGGGTTCGGGCTGCTTCCGAAGTAATCGGTACAGAAACACAGCTCCTTCTGGCACCTCGACTGCCAGTGCTGAACTGGATGTTCAAGGGAAAGGGTCCCTCCACCCATCATGCTACTGATGCCACTTGGAGTAAGTGGATTGCGCTGATTACGCAGCGAGCGCGGATGGGGAATCTCAACCGTCCAGGAATCCTAGAGGTGATCATGGACTGGCCTGAAGGCAAAAAGTTTGGAACACCGGCAGCAGAAGAGATATCACGTGCTAAAGAGGCCCCACCATATAATGAACTACCAGAAAATGAGAAGACATACGCCCTATT
>NW_011170769.1:0-454 GCF_000146605.3 Meleagris gallopavo
GGGTTGGGGACGGGGACAATGGGGAGAGTGGGGGGATTTGGGGTCAATGGGGGCACTGGGGGAATGGGGGCATTGGGGTCAATGGGGGCATTGGGGGTAATGGAGGTAATTGGAGTAATTGGGGCAATGGGGGCAATGGGGGCAATGGGAGTAAAGGGGGGAATGGGGGTCTCTATGGGAACTTTGGGGTCTCTATGGGGACTTTGGGGTCTGTATGGGGCCTTTGGGACCCCCACCCATGAGTGCGGTTGTCCTCCCTGTAGGGGGCGCTGCAGAGCTCTGTGGGGACGCAGTGGTGCCCCCCAAAGGTGTTGATGCAGCGCTGCTCCGCCCCACAGCTGTGGGTCCCCTCCTGGCACTCATCCACGTCTGGGGGAGGCAATGGGGGGAGATGGGGGGCATTGGGATCCCTCCGGTGGCCCCACAGCTCCCCGCTGCCCCCCATCATCCAGTA
>NW_011170770.1:0-416 GCF_000146605.3 Meleagris gallopavo
GCAGTAATACTAATAATAGGAACAGAAAAAAACAGATTCTCAGAATACCTTTTGTGGGGATGGAACAACAAAACCAACGCTGCAGTCAGCTGCAGTTATTCCCCCGGAATGAACTGATAGCAGCAGAAAGGTCATGGCCACTTCCGACACTCAAACTGTACCAGCATTTCAGAGCACGCAGCCTTGGCATAAACCCTAAGGATAAACCAAATGGCATCTCTGTTCCAGCAATTTTTTCCTCAATATACGTGAATAGACTGGAGGTACTAATCCCACCAGTTCAGTTCTACCATTGTGTTCTTACGGTAAGAAGAAAAGCAGGATGTTTAAGACTCTGTACAGGCACAGAACCTCCTAGCACTGGAGGCAGCAGTTCTGAATTCTCGGTATCTTGTCATCATTTGTGCGCATGCACA
>NW_011170771.1:0-453 GCF_000146605.3 Meleagris gallopavo
GAGTCAACTTAGATCTCTTCCGGGACCTACTTGGAGCTATCCCGTGGGCTCGGGTGTTAGAAGGGAAGGGGGCCTTTGAGAGCTGGTCAGCATTTAAACAGCTGTTCTTCCAAGCTCAGGATCGGTGCGTCCCTGTGAGCAAGAAATCGGGAAAAGGTGGCAGGAGACCTGTGTGGATGAGCAAGGAGCTCATGCGCAAGCTCAAAGGAAAGAAGAAGGTCCATGAAATGTGGAAAAAGGGTCTGACCACTTGGGAAGAATATAGGAATGTAGTCAGGGCCTGCAGGGATGCAACGAGGAAGGCTAAAGCCCGCCTGGAATTGAATCTGGCTAAAATGGTAAAGGATAATAAAAAAGACTTCTTACAAGTATGTTAACAGCAAAAAGGAAAACTAAAGAGAATGTGGGCCCCTTACTAAGTGAGGGGGGAGTTCTGGTAATGGGAGATGCTGA
>NW_011170772.1:0-502 GCF_000146605.3 Meleagris gallopavo
CACTGCCTCAGCACCTCACTGTACAAGACATTTTCCTTAGATTTCACCTCCATTTTCCCTTGTTCTTCCTTTAGGTATTGAAAGGCTGTTACCAGGTTCCCTTGGAGCCTTCACTTCTCCAGGAGGCTGAACAGCCCAGCTCTCCTTGCTTACAGGAGAGGGGTTCCATCCTTGGGTTCGCGTTTGTGGCTGTACTCTGGATGCACTCGCACAGCTCCATGTCTCCCTGCACTGAGGACTCCACATCAGGACGCAGCACTGCAGGTGAGGCCTGACCAGCGCAGAGCAGAGGGATGGGGATCTCCTCCCTTGGCCCGCTGACTGCGCATCTTTGGATGCAGCCCAGGATACGGTTGGCTTTCTGGGCTGGAAGGGCCCATTGCTGGCTTGTGTCCAGCCTCCCACCCACCAGTACTCCCAGGCCTTATGGAGCAGGACTACGCTCAGTCCTTTCACTCCCCTAGCATGTTTTGGTGGTGGGTGTTCCCTCATCCCAGCTACT
>NW_011170773.1:0-502 GCF_000146605.3 Meleagris gallopavo
AATCTTCCTAAAAACCCCAAAATTGTGACAGTTAAAGAGATAAAAGATCTTAGACAAACATTTGAAATTGGAACAGGATATGGAGATGTTAATGCCTGGGTAGAATGGATTAAGTATACTGTCCAGAGTCTCAACCATAGCAATTGCTATGCTTGTGCATCTGGACGGCCTATAGCTCAGGTGGTGCCTTTTCTCTGGGATGGACCAAGGATCCCCAGGGGATGCAATGCATAATTGCCCTGTACCAGGAGAAAAACCGCATGGGGAAATGAAACCTGCAAATCTCTCTCTCTTGTTCCCTCCAATGTCTGATACAGATGTCCAGATCCCTCCTGCATTCTCCACAGCCATAGGTAACCATACAGCCTGCCTCTCACGGCAGGGTGTGAAGGCTACCAGGCCGATAGGGAACTTTTCCCTATGCAGTGAGGCTTTGAATGTTACGAAAGATTTGTCAGGTAAACTATTCCAGATTAGAAAATCCCCAGAGCGGATCTCTGGT
>NW_011170774.1:0-430 GCF_000146605.3 Meleagris gallopavo
CTCATCTTCTGTTTGACTGTCCCACCTGGCTGTGTGTGACACTGTACGCCATGAGATATGAATTAGAAAAAAAGTTATCATGAAGTTTGTCAAAAAACATTGCTTCATTCAAGTCTGGACTTACGGGCAGTGACAGGTGAGAGGACGAGGGAAAAACGGCCTCGAGTTGTGCCAGGGGAGGTTTAGGCTGGATATCAGGAGACACTTCTCTACAGAAAGGGCTGCTAAGCACTGCAATGGGCTGCACAGGGAGGTGGTTGAGTCACCATCCCTGGCTGTGCTTAAAAGCCCTTTGGATGTGGTGCTCAGGACATGGTTTAGCAGAGGGCTGTTAGAGTTAGGGTAGGATGGTTGGGTCGTGCTTGGACTCGATGATCTTTAAGGTCTTTTCCAAGCTGAGTGATTCTCTGATTCTATGACTCTATTCTGT
>NW_011170775.1:0-444 GCF_000146605.3 Meleagris gallopavo
ATTGTGCCGGGCTGTGGAATGGGTAAACGCTGGCGGGTGTGCATCGCCCTTACCTGCTGGGCAGACAATGACCAGTCAGCAAAGTGAGGTTCCGGGGCATGCCGGGAAATGCACATTCCACTTCCTTGCTGTTTCCACAGAGACCAACACATCTCTCCGGGCAGTTGTTACGGCACTTGGGAGCACCGCAGCTCTGCTGCCACCTGTTGGACACAATACAGTCATGAAGGCACTACCCTGCATCCGTGCCTCTTGCACAAACCTGTGCTCCTTGCTCGGAGCACATGGCTGCACTCTGTGCACCATGTTGCTTACCACCAGAGAAGGCTCAGGTACCCAACAACATTTTGGCTTCCATCTTGTCTGAGAACTGCTCATTATGCACAGCCCTCATCTTTGCTTTGGTGAGGTGGGGACTGCCATTGCTTTCTCATGGAATGGGGA
>NW_011170776.1:0-382 GCF_000146605.3 Meleagris gallopavo
GGGGGGTTGTGGGGTTATGGGACGGGATGTGGGGTTATGGGGTGGGATGTGAGGTTATGGGACGGGATGTGGGGTTATGGGGTGGGATGTGAGGTTACGGGGCAGGTTATGGGGCTGACTCCAATGACGTCACGACATGGAGGCGGAGCCAAAGGATTTATTGGACACCGATGGGGGGACAGAGGAAGGGGCGTGGCTTGGATCCGAGGGGGCGTGGCTTCAGGCAGGAGGCGTGTCCCAGCGCAGGATGTAGACCCGCCCCCCTTCGTCACCCACAGCCAATCCAGGTGCGGCGTTGGGTGAGGGGTGTGGCCTCGGAGCCATGGCGGTGATGGGGGCGGAGCAACGGTAATGGGAGAGCTGCCGGAAGTGGAGGGGCGGG
>NW_011170777.1:0-573 GCF_000146605.3 Meleagris gallopavo
CAGCCATTCCAGTGCCTGACCACTCCCTGAGAGAAAAAGCTTTTCCTCGTGCCTAACCTCAGCCTCCTCTGGTACAACTTGTGGCCATTTCCTCGGGTCCTGTTTGTGGCCGGAGAGAAGAGGCCAAACCCCTCCTCATCACAACCTCCCTTCAGGAAGTTGTAGAGTGCAATGAGGTCTCCTCTCAGCCTCCTCCCCTCCAGACTAAACGGTCCCAGCTCCCTCAGCCGCTCCTCATGAGGCCTGTGCTCCAGACCCCTCACCAGTTTTGCTGCCCTTCTCTGGACACGTTCCAGGGCCTCAATGTCTTTCCTGTAGTGAGGGGCCCAACACTGAACACATTACTCGAGGTGCTGAGTACAGGGGATGATCACCTCCCTGCTCCTGCTGGCCACACTATTTGAAATGCAGGCCGGGATGCCGTTGGCCCTAACGGCCACCTGGGCACACTGCTGGCTCATGCTCAGCCGAGCGTCAACCGACACCCCCAGGTCCCTTTCCTCTTCACACTCATCCAGCCACTCGTCCCCAAGCCTATTACGCTGCATGGGCTTGTTGTGGCCAAAGTGCAGG
>NW_011170778.1:0-686 GCF_000146605.3 Meleagris gallopavo
CACCTTCGATGCCTACTGCAAAGAACAAAAAGTAGTGGAAAACAGATGATGAGGTAGCTTAATACGGAGACAATTTTTGGCACCCACGTTATAATTTAACCTAATGTATAATCAACAAATACACAGATGTTGTAATTAAGAACTATCCAGGAAAGTTAGGCAAGTAAGATTATTGCAACAAGAGGATCACAAATGGAAAGCGCTTACCTATGTTGTAGGCTCGCAGTCTTTTCCACAAGGAGTGATCTCCAGGGAGATCCTTCCTCAGTGGCAGTCACCCCTTCCGACAGGGCAGCTGAATGGCCTTCGCCTGTGTTGCCATGGCTGACTCACTGCTTGCTCAGGTGGTCAATCAGAGGCTCAGGCAGTGATGCAGCAGTTCCCATGCACCTAATGATAGCCAGAACATCTTAAAGTAAGGCCAGAACCTTTCGAATAGCACCATCATTTAAGAGTGGCACCGGAACTGCACGTTCACAAGGCTTGGTTTTCTGTTGCTATCAGAGAAATTCCAAGCAGTGGTGAACATTTCAGTCTTGCCGTTGTCTCTACTACTGGCTTCCTCTGACATTTACTTCCATTTCTGATAGCTCAGCATGTGCCAACTCTTCACAGGACACAGAAACTCGTATCCTCAGAATCAGACCTCATCTGTTCAAGCATCTGACCAGATTCGGTGACGAGAC
>NW_011170779.1:0-586 GCF_000146605.3 Meleagris gallopavo
AAAAGGCAGTTTCAGTAGAGAAAGCATTTTTTTTTCTTCTTTTCTTTTTACAGAAACAAGATAGCAAGGCTCAAAGTTTACAAATATCCTAGAGTATTGGCAGTCCGCCTGGACTTTTCAAGGTCACGCTTTCAGACAGTACTGGTGAAACAGATAAACTTTCCCAATGAAGCTGTCTGAGAGCGGAGAGAGAGATTTGTTCAAAAAACTAAAAAGCAACTGTTGCCCGCATTCTCCACCAAGAATGTCAACGGTTTACGGGCTGGTTCGGCCCGGTTCCGTGACTAGAAGGGCGGAGGGATCCGCGGATCCGCGCCCCCGGGAAAAAAAGAAAATAAGGGACCCCGAAATAATTGAAAACAGTGGCAACAATCTGAGGTGAAACAAAGTAATTTACTAAATATGGTATCAACAGAATTTTATAAGGAGAGACAATGTGAAATTGAGGGTGGATCGGCCTTACCACAACACTGAGATGAGAAGCGCAGGCAGAGAAGCGCAGGCAGAGAAGCGCAGGCAGAGAAGCGCAGGCAGAGAAGAGAGCATCAGGTGACTTGCCGGGAGGTTATATCTCCTCGCTGACCGC
>NW_011170780.1:0-484 GCF_000146605.3 Meleagris gallopavo
GAAACAAGGGACCATCAGGAGCCATCGAAGGATGAGAGGGGGAAAAGGTATTATTTGCAAAATGCCAAGGTTGGAAGCTACATATGAAGCAAGGGAGAACGTAAATAAATGGAACAGGGAGCAGAAACTAAAGCAAATATACATATATATATATATTTAAAATAAGCTACAGAAATTGATTTTGCTTGGGTTTGTCAGGCACTCAGAACTATGCCACACACTGTGCACAGGGGTGGATGTGGAAATGCATCGTATTGCGTAGCTACAAGTCTGGGCGTCTGTACTCTTAGTGAGGAATCAGAGTCACCACCACACATTTGAAGCCCCGAATCATCACAGAATCAAAGAATCTGGAACTGGGAACCAATCACCGAATCTGACATAACAGAACTTACACTCACAGGAGCTGCTATCCTCGTAGCGTCCTCATGCAATCCTCAGACTAGAACCCAGACTGCAGGAACCCCGTAACAACCCGGCAGTA
>NW_011170781.1:0-468 GCF_000146605.3 Meleagris gallopavo
TCTCATCCTTCGATGGCTCCCGATGGTCCCTTGTTTCTCAGTTATAATGGGCTCTCAGTGTCATGAGCCCGTTCGCGTAAGAATTTGGGAGTGGCGTTCACTCCATGAATCTTATCACAGTTAGTGTCCCTAGTTGCTATCATGCAGACTCCACCAACCTCCAACAGATAGATACAGCTACAATATACACCCCTAAGGGGGAAGCAGGAATGCATTTTTTGATGAGCATAGATATGCTGTAGTAGATGTAACAGTGAATTAACAAGACTGGACATGGCTGGATGCACTTGGTTGTTTTCCACCTAGAGGACAGGTTACACACACCTACAGCACACAGCTCTCCTGCTGTGTCGTGAGGATCAGAGCGAACCCCATGGCTGTCTGAACTCTTCCAACCACAGAGGTAAGGTTCCTCAGCACAGCTGGATCCACTCTTAGTCCCAGACGCGTTCAGGAGTTTGTGCCTAA
>NW_011170782.1:0-513 GCF_000146605.3 Meleagris gallopavo
AGATGCTTGTACCAACTGGGCGTAGAAGCCCTTGGGAGCAGCCCTGCGGAGGACTCGGGGATCCTGGTGGACAAAGAGCTGGACATAAGCCAGTAGTGTGCACTTGCAGCCCAGAAGGCCAACTGTATCCTGGGCTGCATTCAAAGAGGAGAGACCAGCAGGGAGAGGGAGGTGATTGTCCCCCTCGACTCGGCTCTGGTGCGGCCCCATGTGCAGCACTGCGTCCAGGCCTGGGGCTCCAGCACAGGAATGATGTGGAGCTTTTGGAGCAGGTCCAGAGAAGAGCCACGAAGATGATCAGTGGGCTGGAGCACCTCTCTTAGAAAGAAATGTTGAGGGAACTGGGATTGTTTGTGTGGGAGAAGAGAAAGCTCTGGAGATAGCTCATGACAGCCTTTTAAGACTCGAAGGGAGCGCATAAGCAGGAGGGGGCAACGGCTGTTTAGGAGGGTGGATAGCGATAGGACAAGGGGAAATGGTTTTCAAGTGAGACAGGGGAGGTTTAGGTTGGTT
>NW_011170783.1:0-417 GCF_000146605.3 Meleagris gallopavo
CTCCTGCCGGCTGGCAGACGAGCACCGTGGGGACAGCACTGAGCCAGCAAAGCGCCCCGTGCCTCCTCTGCTGCACACTGGACGGCCCGCGGAAGAGGCGCAGCTCAAACAGCCCCGCGTGGTTCTCACCCGCCTGGCACTGCCGCCCGGATGCATCTCCTGCCGGCTGGCAGACGAGCACCACGGGGACGGCACCGAGCCGCCCAAGCGCCCCACGCCCGCCTGCACCACCACCAAAGGCAGCACCACCGGGCACAGGCAGCACGCCGGCAGCATCCCAGCCACAAAGAGGAAGCTGCCGCGCCGCCGCCATCTTCCAGGCCACAGACGCCGGCGCTAGGCGAAGCTGCCTGTGTCAGCACGGCGGCCAGCACCAGGACTCGGGCCGCTTTCCTGGCACGCTCCCTCTCGGGCCGC
>NW_011170784.1:0-418 GCF_000146605.3 Meleagris gallopavo
CCCGGGGGTGGGAAGGGGGCCGAAGTGGAATTGGGGGAGGCGGGACGGGGCGGGCTGCGATGCAAATCGCTGTTCCGGAAATAGGCGGAGGAGGAGGTTGGGGGGGGAGGCGGGGGGAGAAGAAATGGTTACTTCGGCAAAGTCGCGGCGCAGAGCCCCGCGCCGGGCGGCCCTGGAGGGAGGGAAGGAGGGGGGGAAAAAAAGGATAATAAAAAAAAAAGGGAGCCGAGGGCGGGCGGCAATTGGCTGCGGCGCCCATTCTCTTCCGGGTTCCCAACGGCTCAAGTTTATTTTAGCGATTAAAAACAATTTTTGCACTAAAGAAAAAAAAAAACGTCGTCCTGCGCAGGTAGCGCTGAGCCCCGCGGTGCCGTTATCTGCGGGCGCTGCGCGGGGTTTGCGCGCGGGGGTCGGCTTT
>NW_011170785.1:0-417 GCF_000146605.3 Meleagris gallopavo
TGAAATATTTCATACTTTTCAGAGCTAAGGTAGCCCTGCTGAACTCCACAGTCTATCTGTAGCTAATAACTACGTTTCTGAAGTTCACATTTATTCCATTTTTCTCCTTTAGTTTTGTTTTCTAAGCCTTTCTGTTATTTTCTGGCATGTTAAAATCCTTGTGAACCTGTGGAAGTCCAGACAGACTCAAAACAGAAAACTTATGGATGAACAACAGATGTCACGTGCTGGCTTAACTCACTGCTTTGAAATGTTTCCTTAACAAGTGGAAAATATCAGCGCATCACTCAGACAACCCAACAAGTTTTGGGAATTACAAGTCACAAACTCTTAAAGAAATGAATGCATTCCAGTAACTTTGAAAATCAATGGAGAAAAGACTAAACTGAGTGCTTCTAGAGATATTGTCTAAATGTT
>NW_011170786.1:0-504 GCF_000146605.3 Meleagris gallopavo
GCTGCGGAACGGCAGTGTGGCCAGAAGGGCCGTGCTTACATCACCTCCTTTCCCCCCAGAAACCATGTGGGGATGAGCAACGCTGCTGGGAACAGTAGTTCCCACCTATCGACCCCAAGAACTGCAGCTTCACAGCATACAGCTCTGACAGCATACTTCATGATGTTCTGATACGGAACTCCTGTGAAAAACCATGACAGTGGGGGAATAAAGAAACCTCTTCTGAAAGCAGTGATGGAAACGTTTTAACCTTGCGTCAGATTGCCACCATTGGACCCGGCCCAAATACAGCGCAACACCTACGGGAGTACGGGAGACATAGGGTTCTCCTCTACGGAATATCCTACCCAAACAGTCCCCAACCTGGAGGAGAGAAGCAATCAAGCAATATTTAGCTAACACAAGAGGGGGAGGTGTGAGTGCGGTGAGGGTGTGCTCTGCCCTTGAACCCAGGACAGGAATGGCTCGGCGATGTCCCACTCCCTCTCCCAGCCTATGGGTGAG
>NW_011170787.1:0-650 GCF_000146605.3 Meleagris gallopavo
GCATCCTGCACTTTCGGTGATAAACGCGATTTCTCGGCCAGCAACAGCAAAGTCTTTGAGCGGTTCAGCGCGAATGCCACTTTCTACGCGTGAGAGCGAAGGAGTGCGATTCCGATACCGACAAGTGCGAATTCAGCCTCCTGCACTACCTGCGAGTGGGGGTTTTTTCTCCGCAGTCCTGAAAGGATCTCTCCCTCTTTCTGAAACGCTCTCCCAGAGAGCACTACGTCTGTCGTTCCTCGAAATTGCAAATGCCTTGTTAGAGCGGGTTTTCCCATCCACTCTTTTCCTGTCTGAATGCAGATGTGTAGCAGTGGAGAACCTCACAGGGACGAATAGTGCCTCGAAATAAAGGCAAAGACATAGTATTTGGAGCTAGACGAGTGCATTCTGCATGTAGCCAAGGCGATGTGCAAACCGCTCCTTTCCGATGTGCAGACATAGGCCGGCTCATTCGTAGGAGAAAAGCAGCCGGCTGAAGTGGCCCGTTCTGGGCAAGCGAGAACGCGAGACCGCTGCTGACGGCTGAAAGCGGCATTCGGGGAGAAGCGCGATTTCTCGGCCAGCTACGGCAAAGTCTCCGGAGCGGTTCAGCGCGAATGCCGCTCTCTGAGCATGAGAGCGAAGGAGTGCGATTCCGATGCCGACAG
>NW_011170788.1:0-454 GCF_000146605.3 Meleagris gallopavo
ACTGGTGCACAGTGCACTCTAATGCCCTCAAGTCACCAAGGGACAAAATCAATTTATATTCATGGGGTGACTGGAGGTTCCCAAGAGCTGACTATGTTGGAGGCCGAAATCAGCCTCACTGGTAAAGACTGGCAAAAGCACCCTATTGTGACTGGCCCAGGGGCTCCATGCATACTTGGTATTGATTACCTCAGAAGGGGATATTTTAAGGATCCCAAAGGGTATCGATGGGCCTTTGGAATAGCTGCTGTAGACACAGAAGGTGTTAAGCAGTTGTCTATTTTGCCTGGCCTGTCAGAAGATCCATCTGCCGTGGGGTTGCTACGAGTGAAAGAGCAACAAGTACCGATTGCTACAAAAACGGTGACACAGACGGCAGTACCGCACCAACAGGGATTCCTTGCTCCCCATTCAGAAGCTGATTCACCAACTAGAGAATCAGGGAGTGATTAGC
>NW_011170789.1:0-560 GCF_000146605.3 Meleagris gallopavo
TTACAGAATTATGAAAGTCAGGCAGGTGCAGGTAAGACATACAGTTGTAAATATACACATTACACTCTTAAACACAAGATATTCAGCCAGTCAAGTTGGATTATACAACTGAATATGAGAAAGCTTCCTACACTGACAATCTATTGCACATGAACACATGCCATTTTACAGCCAATACTGTTTTCCAACTTAGAATTCAGACACAGCACAACTTTTAAACATAGTTTCAACATTTTTAGGCCTATCTTAGAATTTTCTGGTGCACTGAACAACTCCTACAATAGCTAAAAGGTTCAGAAAAATACATTGCAAAACAATGCCAACAGCTGGATTGAGTGAGAGTCCAAACACCAGCACATGTCTTCTCAGCAGCAGCTTTTGCAGCTCCAGCTCCCACAAGCTGATGACCACCAAGCCTGGAGGTTTGATCCTATTTCTCTTGCAGTGGTCAATGTGCCACAAGCTCAGGGTCTGCAAGCCTTGCTTCCAGTTGCTGAGCTCCGATAGCTTCCATTCCAGCGCCCTTTTTCTTGTGACTAAATTCCTTCGTAGTGGAGTTC
>NW_011170790.1:0-525 GCF_000146605.3 Meleagris gallopavo
AAGAGCGTGTCCAGCAGGTCGAGGGAGGTGATCCTCCCCCTCTACTCTGCCCTGGTAAGGCCTCATCTGGAGTACTGTGTCCAGTTCTGGGCTCCCCAGTACAAAAAAGACAGGGATCTCTTGGAAAGAGTCCAGCGGAGGGCCACAAAGATGGTGAAGGGCCTGGAGCATCTCCCCTATGAAGAAAGGCTAAGTGAACTGGGTCTGTTTAGCCTTGAGAAAAGACGACTGAGAGGGGACCTGATCCAGGTTTATAAATATCTGAGGTGTGGCGGCCATAGTGGTGAGGCCAGTCTCTTTTCAGTGGTACGTGGAGACAGGACGAGGGGAAACGGACATAAGCTGCAGCATAGGAAGTTTCGCACGAATGTGCGTAAGAACTTCTTCACGGTGAGGGTGACGGAGCACTGGAACAGGCTGCCCAGGGGGGGTTGTGGGAGTCTCCTTCTCTGGAGATATTCAAGTCTCGCCTGGACGCCTACCTGTGCGACCTGGTGTAGGGAACCTGCTTTGGCGTAGGGGGGG
>NW_011170791.1:0-698 GCF_000146605.3 Meleagris gallopavo
GGTTGTGAGGGGGAAAAGAGCAGAACGAGGCTTCTGTGAGCGAAAAAGGGGGTCTGGGGATGGACGGGTACGTTGTGGAGGGGAACTCGAGGGCTGGAAAAGGGGGCTTTTGTAGGGCGGAACGGGAGGTCTGGGAGTGGACAGGGGGGTTGTGTGGGGAAAACAAGGGTGAGTTGGGTCTCTACTGGGAGGAAAGGGGCTCTAGGAGTGGAGAGGGGGTGGCAGGGGAAATCCGGAGGGTTGTGGGGGGCTTCTATGGGGCGGAAGGCGAGTCTGGGGGAGACCGTAGGGGAGTGCTGGGGGGGAGAAGAGGAGAGTGGGATGGACGTCTGTGCAGTCGAAAAAAGAGTCTGGGGGGAAACTTAGTAGGTTGTGGGGGGGAAAGGGGTGAACAGAGTCTCTCGAGGCAGGAAGAGCATCTGGGGGGTGGAGGGAGGGGTGGGAGGGAAGAGCCAGGGCTTGTGGGTTGTGGCTTCCATTGGGCAGAACAGGGGTCCGGCTGGGGGGATTGGAGGTCCAAATGAGGTCAAAAATGACTCCAGGGGTCAGTGAGCAGCGCACAGGGGGGGTAACAGGGGGACTCTAGGGATCAAGGGAAAAAGGGGCCAGGAGGTGGGGGGAGAAGGGAGGACAACGGGACCCCTGGGGAATCAAACGAGAGGGGAATGGGGGCTGGTAGGAGACTCTAGGGATCGGAA
>NW_011170792.1:0-511 GCF_000146605.3 Meleagris gallopavo
GTTTCTTGTGCATGCGCACAAATGATGACAAGATACCGAGAATTCAGAACTGCTGCCTCCAGTGCTGGAGGTTCTGTGCCTGACAGAGTCTTAAACATCCTGCTTTTCTTCTTACCGTAAGACACAATGGTAGAACTGAACTGGTGGGATTAGTACCTCCAGTCTATTCACGTATATTGAAGGAAAAAATTGCTGGAACAGAGATGCCATTTGGTTTATCCTTAGGGTTTATGCCAAGGCTGCCTGCTCTGAAATGCTGGTACAGTTTGAGTGTCGGAAGTGGCCATGACCTTTCTGCTGCTATCAGTTCATTCCGGGGGAATAACTGCAGCTGACTGCAGCGTTGGTTTTGTTGTTCCATCCCCACAAAAGGTATTCTGAGAATCTGTTTTTTCTGTTCCTATTATTAGTATTACTGCATTGCTAGGATGATGGCTCATTGATGATGTACGTAGATTTGCTCTGAAAGGATGCCTCTATTATTCATAGAATGACAACAGATACATAGAGT
>NW_011170793.1:0-648 GCF_000146605.3 Meleagris gallopavo
ATGTCTCATTATTATTTTTATCTCTAGCCATTCTAAAAATGCCATTTTTTTGCTGTACATCATATAAATGAAGGAAAAAATGTCCAAAATACTGCATACATCCTCAGTCAACAAATGGTAATCAAAATAGCCTGGGTTATACAGCTAGCACTAACCATTTCTGTGAAGTGGTTGATGAAAAACTTAGCTGAAGCACAAACTTATTTTTTTGTAGGGTGATAATTAATGTTGTTTAGCTCTTAACCTACACTGTTCCTAAATGCTTCATGTTCTCAGAGAAACCGGTTGCTCGAACTAAAAATATCCCTCCGGAATGCTGACCTAACAAAAAACACTTCAGGCATCTGCTGTTGTACCTACAAAAGCTGAAGCAGTGGACTTCAGGGTACCAGCTTGCTTGTCACTACTTAAAAAGAAAAAAAAATCTCTATATCAGGGTTTACATGATCAACAGCAGGAGGCCTGACAGATTTTATCAGTAGAATGCCTTCTCTGATACAAGGTGACAGTCTTTAGTTGCACTGAGGTCTTTTTTCCACTTTAACAAGTCCTGTGTGTTGACTAGAATTCAGTTATGTGAAGACTTGGAAGGTTTGGGGGGTAATTTTTTTCACTTATTTGAACAGGAAGAGGAAAATAAAATAATAA
>NW_011170794.1:0-489 GCF_000146605.3 Meleagris gallopavo
GGTAACGGGGGATGCTGAGAAGGCAGAGATACTGAATGCCTTCTTTACTTCCATCTTCAGTGAAAAGGCTCTCCCGCAAGAATCCCACACCCTGGAGGTTAGTGAGAGGGTCTGGGGAATGGGAGACTTCCCTTTAGTCAGGAAAGAGAACGTGCATGAGCGCCTAGGCAGTACTAAGGTCCACAAGTCCATGGGACCTGATGGGGTGCATCCACGTGTGCTGAGAGAGCTGGCGGAGGTCATTGCCGAACCGCTCTCCATCATTTTTGAGAGGTCTTGGACAACATGGGAGGTCCCTGAAGACTGGAGGATAGCCAATGTCACTCCAGTCTTCAAAAAGGGCAAGAAGGAAGATCCGGGTTATTATAGGCCTGTCAGCCTCACCTCCATCCCTGGAAAGGTGATGGAACAGCTTGTGCTGGATACCATCTCCAGACAACTGGGAGAAAAGGAGGTTATCAGGAGTAGTCAGCATGGGTTCACCAAGGG
>NW_011170795.1:0-551 GCF_000146605.3 Meleagris gallopavo
CCTGCATCACAAACGTTGCCATAGCAGCCAGCTGGTGACATGGCAACCCACATCACAAAGGGGACAACCCAAAGTTCTGGGCAGAGCGAGGCTGGGTGCCACTTTGCCTGTGAGTTGCCTGGAGAGAGGAGCTTGACTGCTTGGCTCTCTCTGCACGTCACAGACATGGCTGATTTTTGGGGAATGAGATTCTTCCTCGGCTTGGAGGATGATGATATCTTCTACCCCATCCTTGGGATCATGCTGATCGTATCATTATTTGTATTCATTATGGCCTTGTGGAAGTGGAAGGTAGGAGTCAGGGCTGGTGCTGAGCCAGGCGCTGCAACACACGGAGGGGGGTCGGTGGGGTCAGGGCCATCCGCAGGGCTGGGCTGGGGGCCCTGCCTGGGAGGAGAGGCCGTGACCCAGCGGGGCCTGGCCAGGCTCGGCCAGGAGTCCCGGGGCAGGCACGGGCCTGGGCCTCGGCTGTGCCCTGGGTTGCTGGGTGCTGCTGAGGATGCTCCCCTCTCGCTTGCTGTTTTCTTTGCCCATACAGAAAGAGAGACAGA
>NW_011170796.1:0-616 GCF_000146605.3 Meleagris gallopavo
GCAAGCAAGGAGAGCTGGGCTGTTCAGCCTCCTGGAGAAAGTGAAAGGCTCCCAAGGGGAAACCTGGTAACAGCCTTTCAATACCTAAAGGCAAGAACAGGGAAAATGGAAGGTGAAAATCTAAGGAAAAACGTCTTGTACAGTGAGGGTGCTGAGGCAGTGGCACAGGTTGCCAGAGACATGGTGGATGTGCTGGCCCTTTCAAGGTGAGCCTGGCTCAGACTCTGAGCAACTTGATCTAGCTGTGGATGGTCAGCATGGGGGAGTCGGATCACATCGCAAACCTACCTGCATAACAAGCAGCGCACCAACATGGGGTGCATGATGTTCATTACCTGCTGGACACATCTCACACCACTGACTGGAGGAGCCCAGGCAATCCTTCAACTCCATCAGGCTGCAAAATGAAATCAGAAGAGACGACAGAACATAATTTAAAACACAACAAGGATGCACACAATGCCCTTAAAAAACACCCACCGCATGGATGCAATTAGCACATAGCCCTATTAATTACAGCCATCCAGCTTGAGATCCTCCAGAAAAGCAGAGCTCACAGCTCTGAAATCAAGCAGGAATCACTCACCCATTCTAAGGGCTCACCCACACCCAAAGG
>NW_011170797.1:0-393 GCF_000146605.3 Meleagris gallopavo
AACAAAGAGGATAGGCAGCCTTCTGGGCACCATGAAGCGCAATTCAGAGCTCTGGGGGAACCCTATTGTGCCGGGCTCTGGAATGGGTAAACGCTGGCGGGCGTGCATCGCCATTACCTGCTGGGCAGACAATGACCAGTCAGCAAAGTGAGGTTCCGGGGCATGCCGGGAAATGCACATTCCACTTCCTTGCTGTTTCCACCGAGACCAACACATCTCTCCGTGCACTTGTTACGGCACTTGGGAGCACCGCAGCTCTGCTGCCACCTGTTGGACACAATGCAGTCATGAAGGCACTGCCCTGCATCCGGGCCTCTTGCACAAACCTGTGCTCCTTGCTCGGAGCACATGGCTGCACTCTGTGCACCATGTTGCTTACCACCAGAGAAGGCT
>NW_011170798.1:0-535 GCF_000146605.3 Meleagris gallopavo
ATCTCACACCACTGACTGGAGGAGCCCAGGCAATCCTTCAACTCCATCAGGCTGCAAAATGAAATCAGAAGAGACGCAGAACGTAATTTAAAACACAACAAGGATGCACACAATGCCCTTAAAAAACACCCACCGCATGGATGCAATTAGCACATTAATTACAGCCATCCAGCTTGAGATCCTCCAGAAAAGCAGAGCTCACAGCTCTGAAAGAAAGCAGGAATCACTCACCCCATTCTAAGGGCTCACCCCACACCCCAAAGGAAGCAGTCTCCAGATTCACATGCTGCTCTTACACCTAGCAGCCCTTCAGTGCACATGCCATCCCCCCAAAAAGAGAAGATCACAGCCCTGAAAGAGAAAAAGAAACCACTTACCCCATTCCAAGGACCAATAGTCCCCCACACTCTCAAGTGAAGGAAGCAGCTTCCAGGCCCAAATACCTACCAGCCCTTAAGTACGCTCAGGGTTCCCTCCTAAAAAAGAGAGAGAGCAGCTCCACAATGGAGGAAGAAAAAAAAAAAAAAAAATAACA
>NW_011170799.1:0-417 GCF_000146605.3 Meleagris gallopavo
TAGCACGGTGCAAAAAACCCAAAACCAACAACAACTACAATAAATTAATCAATTAATTAAACAAAAACCCCAATGTAAATGTGTCTTTTATTTTTTCAGCTGGGAACTGTTTTCTTCAGCGTGTCTGGTGTGATGTTTTGGTTCTAGGAGGAAAGCAGTGTTGATAACACACCAATGCTTATAGTTCAGCTAAGCATGCTGCACAGGGCCAAGCCATTTTCAGCAAAGGATCCAAGGAGCTGGGGAGGGAACAGAATTAGGACAGCTGACTTCAACTGGCCAAAGGGGTGCACTGTGACATCGTGCTTAGCCATCTTCTGGGTGAAACCAGAACCCTAAGCTCGTGTACCGACACATAACCCTCCTTTCTCTAATCTTACATTGATCAATCTGCACCTGAATGTCCACATTATGGAA
>NW_011170800.1:0-609 GCF_000146605.3 Meleagris gallopavo
CTCTTAGGAAGGATAGGAAGTGTGACGCGGGGAACTACCAGCATGTCAGTCTCACCTCTGTGCTGGTCACGGATCATGGAGCAGATCATCCTGGAAGTGACTCTCAAGCACACATTCCAGTGCGTCACCACCCTGTGCGTGAAAAGCTGCCTCCTAATAACCAACCTAAACCTCCCCTGTCTCACTTGAAAACCATTTCCCCTTGTCCTATCGCTATCCACCCTCCTAAACAGCCGTTCCTCCCTCCTGCTTATGCGCTCCCTTCGAGTCTTGGAAGGCTGTCATGAGCTATCTCCAGAGCTTTCTCTTCTCCCACAGAAACAATCCCAGTTCCCTCAACATTTCTTTCTAAGAGAGGTGCTCCAGCCCTCTGATCATCTTCGTGGCCCTTCTCTGGACCTGCTCCAAAAGCTCCACATCATTCCTGTGCTGGAGCCCCAGGCCTGGACGCAGTGCTGCACATGGGGCCGCACACCAGAGCCGAGTCGAGGGGGACAATCACCTCCCTCTCCCTGCTGGTCGCTCCTCTTTGAATGCAGCCCAGGATCTAGTTGGCCTTCTGGGCTGCAAGTGCACACTACTGGCTTATGTCCAGCTCTTTGTCCACCA
>NW_011170801.1:0-330 GCF_000146605.3 Meleagris gallopavo
TTGTTTAACGAAGACTTGGAAGCAAATCACCATATCAATACGACAAGAAGAGCACTGAGACATCTTGTAAACGACAGGATGGCGACTGACTGACACCAGATAACAAAACAAATTAACAAGTAAATAACAAATGTAAATCCTCTGATAAGATTGTGAACCTGGAGTACCCAGCCAGTGGGGAAACAGGGGAGAAGGGGGAGGCAAGGGGGAGAAAACAGGGTATAAAGGCTGTCATGTTGTGTCCATAGGTGCGCTCCTGCTTGCGGGACGCCCGCATTGCAATCGCGAATAAAATCTGCTTTTATCAGAGATACCGTCCTGACAAAAATT
>NW_011170802.1:0-305 GCF_000146605.3 Meleagris gallopavo
TGAGCATTGAAAATCTGCATAAAGAATTCAAAGGAGAGGCTGGAAACCTGCTTAAGAATCCCCAGTCCTGTAAAATTAGCAGCTCCCTCTGGAATGGTATGCCACATTGTATGCAGATGCCACATAGTTATTTCCATCCATGTTTTCAATTGATTATATATACATATTGCTCCATAGAGCAAAGTGGTGAGCTTAATTAAGGCCCAGTATGTTTTTAGCATTAAGAAAGAAGAGACAGTGGCATGCAGCCCCTTAAAAGGCAGTTTCAGTAGAGAAAGCATTTTTTTTTTTTCTTTTACTAGAAG
>NW_011170803.1:0-367 GCF_000146605.3 Meleagris gallopavo
AGTCCTGGCACGACTGGCTCAACGGAGCCTGTTAGTTCATGCTGGAAACAGCAAGGTTTCTTTTCCGTGACAAGGGGAACCACCACTGCACACTGCGTCCCACCAACACCAGGCTCGGAGCTCTGCACCACATCCTCCAGGAAAATGCACACAGACAGCACCAAAGCTGCTGAGATGGGCACAGATGTGACAGAGAGCTCCAGGCACCGCTGCCTTTCCACTTGGGCTCACCTCCCTCACACTGCTTCCCCAACGGGAATCACAGGGGGTTGGACTTGGGGAAAAAAGTTTAAGCAACAAAAGAAAAAAAAAATCTAAGTTCTAACGCCTCAAACACAAAGTGCTTATCTATGATCTCCCAAGTTTG
>NW_011170804.1:0-390 GCF_000146605.3 Meleagris gallopavo
CACCCATGTGTGAGAAAGCTGCTTTGTTTCCGGGAGAAAATAGCATTCTCTGGGGAGAAGATGTCCTCTTTTGGATGGAAAAGTAGTACTTGTGGGAGAAGCTGTCCAATGTTTGGGCCCAAGGTAGCATTACTGGGAGGTAATGTCATTGTATTGGAGAAGGGTGGTATTTCTTGGGGAGAATGTGTTCTTTTTGGAAGCCAACGGTGTACTTTGGGGGGAAAAAGCGTCCTTTCTGGGAGAAAGCGTCCTAGTTTGGGGAGAAAGTGTCATAGTGCGGAGTGTGGTGTAGCAGATTAGGGGGAATTGGGAGGTATTCCTAAGAGATCTGTCATTTCTGGGGTGAAAAGGTCTTATGGTGGGGGGGGAAAGTGAGGATGTGTGAGAAAG
>NW_011170805.1:0-472 GCF_000146605.3 Meleagris gallopavo
TCTTGCCAAAGCAGCTCCTTTTGGCTTTGCAAGGGCAAGGAAATCCATTGTAGTTTTCGTTGTACTTTTAACCAGACAAGAATTCCAAGTCAAATACCTCACCTTTCCAGCAGTCCAGAGCATCAACAGACAGAATCTGTTGTGACTGGACAGCGTTGATTGTCAGCTATTTGCAAGGGGATTATCCAAATTATGGATTCGGTGGGCTGTACTTTCTCTTTGCTCCCAAGTCTACTGTGTTGTCAGAGTCCTTAACAGGGGACACGTTTCTGTTTAATGCAGCAGTGCCGTGTGCGTTGGATGATTTCCTTACTCCTGAAGGCCAACTCAACACAAGTGAGATTATCCTCTCAACTGCTGATACGTGGTCATGGCCTGTCGATGGCCAGTAGAGTTTTGTCTAAGCTAAGATTTGTGTCTTATTTATTGTAAAGTTTTAGCCATTAAGAGACAAGAAGGAATGCAGAGAAAG
>NW_011170806.1:0-310 GCF_000146605.3 Meleagris gallopavo
GAGCTGCATCCCTGTGCCAGCCTAATGCTCAGGAGAGTAGGATGGTGTGCAGAGGCTGAGGTAAGAGGGCAGGAGAGCGGGCCCGTCTGGGTTGTCTGTTGAAGTAGACAGGATGAAAGGAGTGTTTGTGATGCTACTGATTTGCATCTTGTTCTTTGTGTTGGAGAGCCAGAAGCCGAGAGGAGAACATGGCTAGAGCATGGAAGCTCGTGTCCTCTGCTGCACAGCTGGAGACATGTTCCATTTTCGACATGGACATTTGTGCAGGGAGATTTAGTAAAAAGGACAGTAGGATTGTTGCATGATGGGC
>NW_011170807.1:0-447 GCF_000146605.3 Meleagris gallopavo
ACTGACATGCTGGTAGTTCCCCGCGTCACACTTTGTATCCTTCCTAAGAGGTGTGCTGTCACCTTTTTTCTCCTCACCAGGGACTTGACCTGACTGCCTCGACTTGTGAAATACCATGGAGAGTGGCTCGGTGACTGCAGCGGTGAATTCCCTCGGAACTCTGGGACTCATCTCGTCAGGCCCCAAGGACTCCTGGATGTTTGGGTCCTCAGGTGGTCCAGAACCTGATCTCCCATGGCAGTGTGGGATGGGAAGGGTCTGTGGGACTGAGGAAGCAATGGCAGTCCCCACCTCACCAAAGCAAAGATGAGGGCTGTGCATCATGAGCAGTTCTCAGACAGATGGAAGCAAAAAATGGTGTTGGGTACCTGAGCCTTCTCTGGTGGTAAGCAACATGGTGCACAGAGTGCAGCCCATGTGCTTCCGAGCCAAGGAGCACAGGTTTGT
>NW_011170808.1:0-578 GCF_000146605.3 Meleagris gallopavo
AACATACTGGACACGTAGAATAAAAAGCAACACAGGATCAACCTGCAACTATTTATTCCACTGTCTCAGTGATGGTAGCTATTATACAAACTCTATGTATTTCTAATAAAAAAACCACAAATTCCTCCTCCAGTGTGTAATCAAATTATGTTCATTTATGAGTTTAGGTAGAAAAAAAGACTTCTGCTGGTCTCGGTAACACAGCTACAAAAGCACTGTACAGGATATTCGCAGATATGGCGTAAGCCAAAGTTTGGAACAGAACACTTCCTTTGTTGATTCTGCTTTTGTTGATGTACATTACCATAGCTTTGATTATGGCAGTAAGGTTTCCTGGGCCATCGGTCAGAGTGCAGAGCGTCCAGCTCCTTCGAAGCGTCCGTCCGCTCACACGTACAACCAGCCTGGCTGAAGTAAACTACGCTGAGCTGAAATAAGAACAAGAAATCAGAAGAAAATAATTGCATCTTAGTAATTGCATCTGGGACTAAGAGTGGATCCAGCTGTGCTGAGGAACCTTACCTCTGTGGTTGGAAGAGTTCAGACAGCCATGGGGTTCGCTCTGATCCTCACGACAC
>NW_011170809.1:0-430 GCF_000146605.3 Meleagris gallopavo
AGTTGATCTTTTTGTTACGGTAGGTACTTGGTGATCCGAGCACTGGACAGACATTGTGACTGAACTGCTGCATAACTCAGTGAAAACATCTGCTCTGAACATGTGCTGGAATTGAGTGCAGTGAGAGTAAAACCTGCTGCCTGTCAACCCTGACTGGTGACTCAGAGATGCAGAGGGAACCTTTCTAAGGACTGTGTGAACAGAGCCCTGCTTTCATCAGCTTGGCTGTCGTCCTCTTGGCTCTGGGCTTTTTCTGGCTTTGAGTTCTCAGAGTTCTGTACAGGACGGGCAGATCTTGAATTATTCCAGCAGTTAGCTCTTGTCTTTTTTTTCTCAGACCTTGAACATGCTTTTAAGCAGCAAGAGCGTAGGGATCATTCCTTAGGTTTTCTTCAAATACCTGTGGTAGTTACCTTTACGTTCTCTTAAT
>NW_011170810.1:0-338 GCF_000146605.3 Meleagris gallopavo
ATACGAAAATTAAAAGAATAAAAATAGAAATCAAAAATAAATAGACGAACAAGTACACACATAAACAACAACAACAACAAAAATCCAATCCAATCCAATCAAATCAATCAATCAATCAACAAAATCGCGAAACCGGGGACGGGACGGGACGGGACGGGACGGGGCGGGGCGGGGACGGGGACGGAACACCTAAAGATCGATAAAACGAAATTAAAAAGGGGAAAAATCGATAAAGAAATAAAACACGAGGAATGAATGAATGAATGAATGAATGAATGAATGAATGAATGAATGAATGAATGATAGAATAAATAAATAATAAATGAGCGAGCGAGCGA
>NW_011170811.1:0-358 GCF_000146605.3 Meleagris gallopavo
AGCACATAGCCCTATTAATGACAGCCATCCAGCTTGAGATCCTCCAGAAAAGCAGAGCTCACAGCTCTGAAATCAAGCAGGAATCACTCACCCCATTCTAAGGGCTCACCCCACACCCCAAAGGAAGCAGACTCCAGATTCAGATGCTGCTCTTACACCTAGCAGCCCTTCAGTGCACTTGGGATCCCCCCAAAAAGAGAAGATCACAGCCCTGAAAGAAAAAAAGAAACCACTTACCCCATTCCAAGGACCTATACTCCCCAACACTCTCAAGTGAAGGAAGCAGCTTCCAGGTCCAAATACCTACCAGCCCTTAAGTACGCTCAGGGTTCCCTGCTAAAAAAGAGAGAGAGCAGCT
>NW_011170812.1:0-558 GCF_000146605.3 Meleagris gallopavo
GAGCAGTGAAACTCTTCTGTGTGAGGAGTCTAGAGCACCAGTCTTATGGGGAGCGGCTGAGGGAACTGGGATTGTTTAGTCTGGAGAAGAGGAAGCTCAGGGAAGACCTTATCCCTCTCTACAGTTAGCTGAAGAGAGGTGATGTGAAGAGAGGTGGGGGTCGTCCTCTTCTCCCATGTAAGTAGTGATAGGACTTGGGGGAAGCCTCAAGTTGCACGAGGGGAGATTCAGGTTGGATGCTAAGAAACACTTCTCCACAGGAGTGCCCAGGGAGCTGATGGAGTTACTGTCCCTGCAGGTGTTCAAGAAACATTAGATGTGGTACTGAGGGCCGTGGCTTAGTGAGAAATATTGGTGGTAGGTGGACGGTTGGACTGGATGATCTTGGAGATCTTTTCCAACCTTGCTAATTCTATGATTCTCTGAAAGGCATCCGCTGGGCGAGCGCTTTGGTGGGTGAGCATCACCAGGCGGCTGATGTCTGTGCAGACAGCCACATCCACGGGGATTGGAGGCTTTTTAAGCTTAAGCTTGTCTTTCATGCCTCATGTGCAGTAA
>NW_011170813.1:0-398 GCF_000146605.3 Meleagris gallopavo
TCACATGTATGTCCTTAGCCACAGCTTAGTGTTTATCCCCGCCTTTCAGAATGTGTGAGGACTACAAGAACTCATTGTTTATCTGGATAAGGATTATCGCAGAGTTATTTTCTGCATTGCCACCAAGCCGCTGTGGTTTTGTTGGGGTTGCTTTGAGTGCATGGTGCAAGGAGCTGCAGAAGTTCTTCACTATGAGAGTGGTGAGGTGCTGGAATAGGCTGCCCAGAGAGGGTGTGGATGCACCGTCCCTGGAGGTGTTCAAGGCCAGATTGGGTGGGGCTCCTACTTAATATTAAATGGGGAGGCTGGTGGCCCTGCCTCTGGCAGGTGGGGTTTGAGCTTGATGATCCTTGAGGTCCTCACCAGCCATTCTTGATTCTATGATTCTATGAAATTTT
>NW_011170814.1:0-491 GCF_000146605.3 Meleagris gallopavo
ATCTCTGGAGCCCTGAGCACTGGGCGCCAGGGCCTGGGGATGGAGGGGATGGACAGCACCATCCCCCTACCCCTTTCCAGGGGGACCACTGCCACCCCAAGACCTTCCCTCGTGCTCTGAGGGGCTGTGCAGAGGAGGGTCTCAAGCCGTCCTACGGATGGCCCAGAGTCACTGTGGAGATGGGACAGGGGCTGTGGCTGCTGCCCCCAGGGGGACCCACATCCCGCCCTGGGCTGCTGCCAGCCCTCCTCCTGCCCAAAAGTCCTGGGGCACAAAACCCTGCAGGGACGAGGCTTCTCCATGGTCAATGACACCTTCTGACATCCTCTGCTGACCAACGGAGTCCTCTGAAGAAGAATGAAGACCCTGACGATCACTGACATCTTCCAGTTGATCAAATAAAGACCTCAGCAAAGGGAAAGGAAGCGAAAGGGTGAGAAAGAATATTTTGACCTCGTTTGGTTGATAGCATGCTTTGCTCATCATGGCAT
>NW_011170815.1:0-467 GCF_000146605.3 Meleagris gallopavo
GGCAGTGACACAGCAGAGGGACGGGATGCCATCCACAGAGACCTCAACAGGCTGAGCAGTGGGCACAAATCCAAGTGCAGGGTCAGTAGCTGGGATGAGGGAACAGCCACCACCAAAACATGCTAGGGGATGAAAGGACTGAGCGTAGTCCTGCTCCATAAGGCCTGGGAGTACTGGTGGGTGGGAGCTGGACACAAGCCAGCAATGGGCCCTTCCAGCCCAGAAAGCCAACCGTATCCTGGGCTGCATCCAAAGATGCGCAGTCAGCGGGCCAAGGGAGGAGATCACCATCCCTCTGCTCTGCGCTGGTCAGGCCTCACCTGCAGTGCTGCGTCCAGATGTGGAGTCCTCAGTGCAGGGAGACATGGAGCTGTGCGAGTGCATCCAGAGTACAGCCACAAACACGAACCCAAGGATGGAACCCCTCTCCTGTAAGCAAGGAGAGCTGGGCTGTTCAGCCTGGAGAA
>NW_011170816.1:0-508 GCF_000146605.3 Meleagris gallopavo
CTGGGTGGATGGGGGAAGAGCGGTAGATGTAATCTACCTTGATTTTAGAAAGGCGTTTGATACTGTCTCCCACGACATCCTTATAACAAAGCTGAGGAAGTGTGGGATAGACGAGTGGACAGTGAGGTGGGTTGAGAACTGGCTGACTGGCAGAGCGCAGAGGGTCGTCGTTGGTGGTGCAGAGTCTGGCTGGAGACCTGTGACCAGTGGTGTCCCCCAGGGGTCTGTGCTGGGTCCGGTCTTGTTCAACATCTTCATCAATGACCTTGATGAGGGTATAGTGGCCCCCCTCAGCAAGTTTGCTGATGATACGAAGTTGGGAGGATTGGCTGACACGCCTGAAGGCTGTGCTGCCATTCAGCGAGACCTGGACAGGGCTGGGAGAGCTGGGCAAGTAAGAAACCGGATGAGGTTCAACACAAGCAAGTGTAGGGTCTTACACCTAGGGAGGAATAATTGCATGCACCAATACAGGCTGGGGGATGGAGCTGCGTGGAGAGGAGCTCTG
>NW_011170817.1:0-381 GCF_000146605.3 Meleagris gallopavo
GCAGGCACTGGCACATGTGGACCATGAGCAGAGTTTCCAGATGGGGCGTTTGCACCTCTCCTTGGCAAACACGCTCTGGAGGACCAGGCATGCTTCTGGAATCAGATGCTGCCCACTGGACATCCAGTAATGAGTTCAGCTGAATTCCAAGAACATTCTGCTATGCTCCCCCTGTTTTCTTTCAGGAGCTGTTGTCCCTGGAGCCTCATGGAGATGTCCAGGGAGAGCAGTGGGGAAGAGAAATGGCATCCTCTGCTGCTGAGCTGGGCTGGGCTCTGGGGACACAGGGAGCTCAAGGAAGTGGGGCAGTGCTGCGGAGAGACAACTCCAGGCAAAAGCAGCTTCTCTGCACCGCTCAGCAGGGCGGGGGGCACAGCCTGC
>NW_011170818.1:0-304 GCF_000146605.3 Meleagris gallopavo
CAGCCATCATGTCTCAGCAAGGAGATGGTTCCAATTCCTGCTCTGTGAGAAGAAAGGTATGGCTGAGTTTCTTTTGTGTGATGTTTCTTCCTTTTTCTCATTTTTAAGGGAAGAGGTGGAGCAGGAGGAGCCCTGCTGGTGCTTTGTGACCTCAGTAACCAGTTGGTATTTTGCGCTCACTGCTGACAGCACGGGCTAATGACGTGGACATGGCTTAGGCTGTATTTTCCCTTAGTGATAATCTATAATCTATAATAGTGATATCTTAGTGATAGTCTCTCAGCGCTCTGATAATCTATCTCTG
>NW_011170819.1:0-589 GCF_000146605.3 Meleagris gallopavo
TGGCCGAGAAATCGCGTTTCTCCCCGAACTCCGCTTTCAGCCGTCAGCAGCGGTCTCGTGTTTCTCGCTTGCCGAGAACGGGCCACTTCAGCCGGCTGCTTTTCTCCGACGAGTGAGCGGGCTCCTGTGCGCGCATCGGAATGGAGCGGTTTGCACTTCGCCTTGGCTACATGCAGAATGCACTACGCCTACCTCTGAATACTATGTCTCTGCCTTTATTTCGAGCCACAATTCATTCTAGTGAGGTTTTCCACTGCTACACATCTGCATTCAGAGAGGAAAAGAGTGAAAGGGAAAACCTTCCAGAAAACCTTCCTAGAAAACCTAAGAAGGCATTTTCAAGTTCGAGGAGCGACAGCCGTCGTGCTCTCAGGGAGCGCGTTTCAGAAAGTGGGGAGAGATCCTTTCAGGACTGCGGAGAAAAAAACCCCCACTCGCAGGTAGTGCAGGAGGCTGAATTCGCACTTGTCGGCATCGGAATCGAACTCCATCGCTCTCATGCCCAGAAAGCGGTATTCGCGCTGAACCGCTCAGGAGACTTTGCCTTAGCTGGCCGAGAAATCGCGTTTATTCCGAACCTGCAGAATGC
>NW_011170820.1:0-738 GCF_000146605.3 Meleagris gallopavo
CTTTTTGGATGGAAAAGTAGTATTAGTGGGAGAAGCTGTCCAAAGTTTGGGCCCAAGGTAGCATTACTGGGAGGTAATGTCATTGTATTGGAGAAGGGTGGTATTTCTTGGGGAGAATGTGTTCTTTTTGGAAGCCAACGGTGTACTTTGGGGGGAAAAAGCGGCCTTTCTGGGAGAAAGTGTCCTAGTTTGGGGAGAAAGTGTCATAGTGCGGAGTGTGGTGTAGCAGATTAGGGGGAATTGGGAGGTATTCCTAAGAGAACTGTCATTTCTGGGTGGAAAGGTCTTATGTGGGGGGGAAAAGGTGAGGAATGTGTGAGAAAGCTGGTGTTTCTGGGAGTAAATGCCATCTTTTGGGGGCTAGAAATGGTCTTTCTGGTGGGATGTGCCACATCTTTGTGAGGCAATCGGTGTTTGTGAGGGCCAATGGCATATATTCTGGATCGAAATGGTCTTTCCGCAGTAAAATGCCAAAAGTCTGGGAGTAAGTGTCATGATGAGGAATGTAATGGAGTGTAATTGGGAGGAACTGGGAGGAATTTCTCGGAGTCGTGGTCTTTGGTGGGTGCATATGTCCCATTTAGGGAAGGAAAGGAGTATTTCTTAGCAGAACTGCCATAGCATTTAGGGAAAATGTCCTATCCTAGGGAGACAAGTGGTATTTGTGGGAGAAGATGTCCTATTCTTGGTTGCAAGTGTCCTATTTGGTCTTGTCATCTAGTCTTTTTGGGAGAAAAC
>NW_011170821.1:0-532 GCF_000146605.3 Meleagris gallopavo
GCCGAGAAATCACGCTTCTAACCGAACGCTGCTTTCAGCCCTCAGCAGCGGTCTCGTGTTTCTCGCTTGCCGAGAACGGGCCACTTCAGCCCGCTGCTTTCCTCCGACTAGTGAGCGGGCTCCTGTGCGCTCATCGGAAAGGAGCGGTCTGCACTTCGCCTTGGCTACATGCAGAATGCACTCGACTAGCTCTGAATACTATGTCTCTGCCTTTATTTCGAGGCACAATTCGTCCCTGTGAGGTTCTCCACTGCGACACATCTGCATTCAGACAGGAAAAGAGTGGAAGGGAAAGCAAGCTCTAATAAGGCATTTGCAATTTCGAGGAACGACAGACGTAGTGCTCTCTGGGAGAGCGTTTCAGAAAGGGGGAGAGATCCTTTCAGGACTGCGGAGAAAAAACCCCCACTCGCAGGTAGTGCAGGAGGCTGAATTCGCACTTGTCGGCATCGGAATCGCACTCCTTCGCTCTCACACGCAGAAAGCGGCATTCGCGCTGAACCGCTCCGGAGACTATGCCGTAGCTGGCGAG
>NW_011170822.1:0-463 GCF_000146605.3 Meleagris gallopavo
ATCCCGACCTTTTTTTGTACCGGGGAGCCCAGAACCGGACGCAATACTCCAGGTGAGGCCTGACCAGGGCAGAGAGGAGGGAGAGGATCACCTGCCTTGACCTGCTGGCCACGCTCCTTTGAATGCCCTTTAGGATCCCATTGGCCTTCTTGGCCACCAGGGCACCCTGCTGGCTCATGGCCAACCTGTTGTCCACCTGGACCTCCAGGTTCTGCACCGCAGAGCTCCTCTCCAGCAGGTCGTGTCCCAGCCTGTACTGATACTTGCGGCTATTCCTTCCGAGGTGCAAGACTCTACACTTGCTTTTGGAAAAGCTCATCTGTTTTCTGAATCTTGCATTCCGCTGTCATACTTAGAAAAGTAGTATTTTCTCCCTTGAGCTCGTTGCCGCTGTTTTGTTGTTAGGCCCATCTCCCTACCTTTTCACTACCTCTCTTCCCCTTTCTGGTTCACGGGTTCGTTT
>NW_011170823.1:0-547 GCF_000146605.3 Meleagris gallopavo
CAACCACACTGAGCTATACGGTACAGCACAGGATGTAGAAAAGCCTCTAAGCCCTTTCCAACACATCACATGTAATTTCCTTTCCCTGTGTAGTGAAATGGCTCTTTAACACACGGGAGGTGCTGCCTGTATCTTTCTAAGTGAGGAGGAGAGACACAACGGTTAAAAGTACAGCCAGCCCTGAGAGCAACATCGTCCATGACTCCCAGCATAATACACAGAGCACAGGTTGTTCCAGCTCACGAGGAGTGGACTGTTTCGCATTGCCCGTGGGCAAAGAAGAATCAAATCAAAGCGCTTTCTCCAAAGACAAGACGTTGCCTCCAACAGAGGTCCTTCCCATTCACTGCACACGGTTCCCTCCCCCCCCGAGAAGCTGCCATGCCTCACCTTGAGGGCTGTGCTGCGCGGCCTGGGGTCTGTGGCTTCCCATGCAGTTCTGCTGATGTGGCCCCACTGCAGCGTGCATCTGTCCTCCAGAAGGCAGCTGGAGAAATAAGGCTGAGCCGGGCTGGGGAGAGCTGTGCTGGGCCATCTGAGCATTCCT
>NW_011170824.1:0-534 GCF_000146605.3 Meleagris gallopavo
TGCTTTGTCCTTATGAAGCATTTCATGATGTGCATCGAATTTGGCAGCCAGCAGAAGAGAAGGCTCCGGGGAGACCTCCTGAGGGCGGCCTTCAGTATCCCAAGGGGGCTGCAAAAAGCAAGGGACAGAGTCTTTAGGTGGGACATAAGGAAGAACTCTGTTACAATAAGCGTGGCACTGGAACAGGGACACTGAGGGACCCTGGGGCTCTCTGGAGCCCTGAGCACTGGGTGTCAGGGCCTGGGGATGGAGGGCATGGAGGGCACCATCCCCCTACCCCTTTGCAGGGGGACCACTGCCACCCCCAGACCTTCCCTCGTGCTCTGAGGGGCTGTGCAGAGGAGGAGGGTCTCGAGCTGTCCTACGGATGGCCCAGGGTCACTGTGGAGATGGGACAGGGGCTGTGGCTGCTGTCCCCAGGGGACCCCACATCCCGCCCTGGGCTGCTGACAGCCCTCCTCCTGCCCAAAGTCCTGCGGCACAAACCCTGCAGGGACGAGGCTTCTCCATGGTCACAGACACCTTCTGACATCC
>NW_011170825.1:0-475 GCF_000146605.3 Meleagris gallopavo
AGACAAGCAAGACACAGAACAAAGAGGATAGGCAGCCTTCTGTGGGCACCATGAAGCGCAATTCAGAGCTCTGGGGGAACCCTATTGTGCCGGGCTCTGGAATGGGTAAACGCTGGCGGGTGTGCATCGCCCTTACCTGCTGGGCAGACAATGACCAGTCAGCAAAGTGAGGTTCCGGGGCATGCCGGGAAATGCACATTCCACTTCCTTGCTGTTTCCACAGAGACCAACACATCTCTCCGGGCAGTTGTTACGGCACTTGGGAGCACCGCAGCTCTGCTGCCACCTGTTGGACACAATACAGTCATGAAGGCACTGCCCTGCATCCGGGCCTCTTGCACAAACCTGTGCTCCTTGCTCGAGCACATGGCTGCACTCTGTGCACCATGTTGCTTACCACCAGAGAAGGCTCAGGTACCCAACACCATTTTGGCTTCCATCTTGTCTGAGACTGCTCATGATGCACAGCCTCATC
>NW_011170826.1:0-470 GCF_000146605.3 Meleagris gallopavo
CCCTTCAATGGGAATCAGGGAGGGGTGGAGCCTGGCTCTGCCCCACTCCACAGCCAAACTGCCCCCAGCTGTGCTCGCAGGGCTGCACCCCGCCCCAGGTGTTGCCACAAAAAACAGGAGGGCAAGGGAATGCCCAGGCAAAGGCAAGGGCCAAGAGAACATGGAAGGAAATGCCAAGGATGACGGCCCAGACAATACGGCAGGGAACGCCAAAACTGAATGCCGACATGAATGTGGCAACACAAAAGCCAAAGGGGTCATTAGGCCAAGAGAATGGGGCAAGGAACACAAAAAATCGGAGGACAAGAGAATGTAATAGTGAAAACAGTAGCAAGACCAGAGACAAGCAAGACACAGAACAAAGAGGATAGGCAGCTTCTGGGCACCATGAACCGCAATTCAGAGCTCTGGGGGAACCCTATTGTGCCGGGCTCTGGAATGGGTAAACGCTGGCGGCTGTGCATCGCCTT
>NW_011170827.1:0-695 GCF_000146605.3 Meleagris gallopavo
ATGGTGACGACGGGCCCTGCAGCCGCTCACCAGCCCTGGGCCTGAGAGCAGCCCTGGAAGCAGACAAGCTCAGCCTGCTCCCGCTCTGGATGACGGTTCAGTGCTGCTATTCACTATACTGATCATTGTGAAGGGCTTACCCTTCTGCACGAGCTTTTAGGGCCGCGATTTTGGATTACATTCAAAGGTGAGCTGTTACCAGTTTGCTTTAGTGTTAAGGTTGAAGGAAAACCCTTTAGCTGAAAGGTCACTGCTTTGGTTAGAGTTTTAGGGGTGAAGAGTTACCATACTGGGTTAAGGATGAAAGGCTTCCCTTTTGTGCTAAGAGCTAATGGTTCCCACATTGGATTAGAGTAAAGCATTCTCACATGGAGGAAGGGTTAAGGGCTACCCTCTTGTGTTAGTATTAAGGCTTCCCTGTTCTGATTAGGGTTAAGGCTTTCCCAGTTATGTTCACAGCAAACGGTTCCGGGCTGTCCATTTGGTGAGGGTTACATATGACCTGCTTGCTTTCGAGTTACGAATTGAAGATTGTGCATTTGAATTAGTGACATGAGTTCAACTTGGGAGGAAGCGTCAGGCGTAAGAGCAGACAGTTAACATGCTGGGTTACAGCTGAGGGTTACATTTTTCTATCGGGGTTAAAGATCAGCCATACAGCACGAGGGCAGAGAGCTACCATTATTAGTTACGAT
>NW_011170828.1:0-465 GCF_000146605.3 Meleagris gallopavo
GTGGGCGGAGCTAAGAGAGCAGGCGTGGCCATCCGGCCTGATGTGGGCGTGTCCCCGCTAAGCCCCGCCCCTCCACTTCCGGCAGCTCTCCCTTTACCGTTGCTCCGCCCCCATCACCGCCATGGCGCCGAGGCCACGCCCCTCACCCAACGCCGCACCTCAGCCACCTTCCATGTTGAACCACATCACTGCCCTGAGTCCAGAACAGACCTTCAGGTCTGCACAAATGCCAGGATTTGAGAGCGCTGTGACAGCGCAAAGAGACCAGGAATGAAAAAGAGCACAGGATAGGAGCAAGGGCTCCCACATTTCAGAAAAGGCACAAGGGAGTTGTGCCCATCTCGGGGCTTGTGGCAGCATTGCAGGGCAGCCCCACAGAGGTAACCTCGAGCTGATGTCTCCTGGACAGCAAAGTCATTCCTATGTCTGAAACAACCGCGCTGCACAGAGCTTGAGCAGGGCACT
>NW_011170829.1:0-500 GCF_000146605.3 Meleagris gallopavo
CAACGATGGCTCTGTTCTCCAAGTGACAGCTCAGCCACCCCATCTGACTGCTGGCATTCATTCTGACCTAGGAACTGTCGTTCTGCTTCCATTACTCTGTCCCAGGTCTACGCAAAACAGGCTGACCTCTGCTGCTCTCCCAGTCAAAGCAGTCAGTATCTACGTGAATCTGAGAACGCAGGAACCAGAGCAAACTCACGTCCCCTCACCTTCAAACACCTCTCCTGGATGTAGGTTCTCCCGCTGCACTGAGGTTTCTGACCGTCCTCTCTTTCTTCTTGTCCCTTGACTTTGCTGAGGTGCTCGTCTGAGATCCAATCCATAAGGACAGTCAGGAGCCCATAAACTTCAGAGTTGGGTGGGAGCTGCAATACATTCACACCGTCAGCTATTTCAGCTTTCAGCTCCATGATCCTACTAAACCAAAGCAGCAGCAGACGGACGTGCAGCCAGAGCACATGAGTTCTGACAGGACCGTGCACCATTTAATGGGTGGTGAG
>NW_011170830.1:0-759 GCF_000146605.3 Meleagris gallopavo
TGAAATTGATGGTGGATCGGCCTTACCATAACGCTGAGATGAGAAGCGCAGGCAGAGAAGCGCAGGCAGACAAGCGAGCATCAGGTGACCTTGCCGGGAGTTATATCTCCTCGCTGACCGCAAAGCCCCCTGGGGAAACGTAGCTCTTCTTCTCCTCTGGACAGGCACCCGGAACTTGAGCATCAGCAGTCAAACCCCCAGTGCATTGCATGATGTTATGATGTGGAATACTGATAATGAAAAATCATGAAACCATGACATTCCACCCCTTATTCCACATCACTACATCATGCTTAATATATACAAACAAAATGTAAACACATGCACAAGGAATTACTGACTGCACTCCCTCAACATCAAGTTCCCTTGTGGTACACTTTGAACATCCCCGTTTTCCTGCATCACCCACCAAGTGGACCCAGGTCCCTGGGCAAAAACAGTTCCACGAAGAGGTTTGTCCTTCTCAGAGGCTGGAATAACCCAAACTGCCTTTCCCAACATATTCTTTACATGTATAACAGGGACTTTATCTCCCTCTACGGTATGTAGGGAGCTGGACTGGGTTGGACCACCACGATTGATAGATCCTCTGGTATTGACTAACCAGGTGGCTTCTGCCAAATGCTTCTCCCAGTGCTTAAATGTACTGCCTCCCATTGCTTTCAGCATAGTTTTTAACAACCCATTGTATCGTCCAATCTTACCTGAGGCTGGTGCATGGTAGGGAATATGGTAAATCCACTCAATACCATGACCTTT
>NW_011170831.1:0-363 GCF_000146605.3 Meleagris gallopavo
AAGAGCAGCATCTGAATCTGGAGACTGCTTCCTTTGGGGTGTGGGGTGAGCCGTTAGAATGGGGTGAGTGATTCCTGCTTGATTTCAGAGCTGTGAGCTCTGCTTTTTCTGGAGGATCTGAAGCTGGATGGCTGTCATTAATAGGGCTATGTGCTAATTACACCCATGCGGTGGGTGTTTTTTAAGGGCATTGTGTGCATCCTTGTTGTGTTTTAAATTCTGTTCTGCGTCTCTTCTGATTTCATTTTGCAGCCTGATGGAGTTGAAGGATTGCCTGGGCTCCTCCAGTCAGTGGTGTGAGATGTGTCCAGCAGGTAATAGAACATCATGCACCCCATGTTGGTGCGCTGCTTGTATGCAGGT
>NW_011170832.1:0-685 GCF_000146605.3 Meleagris gallopavo
TTCCCTCGTGCTCTGAGGGGCTGTGCAGAGGAGGAGGGTCTCGAGCTGTCCCACGGATGGCCCAGGGTCACTGTGAGATGGGACAGGGGCTCTGGCTGCTGTCCCCAGGGGACCCACATCCCGCCCTGGGCTGCTGACAGCCCTCCTCCTGCCCAAAGTCCTGCGGCACAAACCCTGCAGGGACGAGGCTTCTCCATGGTCACAGACACCTTCTGACATCCTCTGCTGACCAACGGAGTCCTCTGAAGAAGAACAAACACCCTGATGGTCACTGACATCCTCCAGTGATCAATAAAGACCTCAGCAAAGCCACGCTCTGTGCGTCTGTGTCCTTGTCCCCATGCTCAGCAGGAACCGCTGACGTCTGTCCCTGCCTGGCAGAGGCCGCCCCTAAGTGCTGGGAGGGGTCCCCAGCTCCATGCCCTGCACCCCACGTCCTGCACCCATGGATCTCTCCATCTCCTCTGTGCTGCCTCCTCCAAAATCCTGAAGGACAGAGCTCCCCATGCTGCCAAGCAGCCCCCAATACCCCTCCCTCTGCTCTCTCCCAATTTCCTCCTTCCAGTTCCTGCCAAACCCTTCACCCTCTCGTTCCCCCCTCCCGCACACGATGTCTCCAGGTCACTCTCCTCGTTACCCCCCTCCCTTATCCGCAGCCAATTCGCCCCTCACTTGGATCTGCTTC
>NW_011170833.1:0-485 GCF_000146605.3 Meleagris gallopavo
AGTACTTGTGGGAGAAGCTGTCCAATGTTTGGGCCCAAGGTAGCATTACTGGGAGGTAATGTCATTGTATTGGAGAAGGGTGGTATTTCCTTGGGGAGAATGTGTTCTTTTTGGAAGCCAACGGTGTACTTTGGGGGGAAAAAGCGGCCTTTCTGGGAGAAAGTGTCCTAGTTTGGGGAGAAAGTGTCATAGTGCGGAGTGTGGTGTAGCAGATTAGGGGGGAATTTGGGGAGGTATTCCTAAGAGAACTGTCATTTCTGGGTGAAAAGGTCTTATGTGGGGGGAAAAGTGAGGAATGTGTGAGAAAGCTGGTGTTTCTGGGAGTAAATGCCATCTTTTGGGGGCTAGCAATGGTCTTTTCTGGTGGGATGTGCCACATCTTTGTGAGGCAATCGGTGTTTGTGAGGGCCAATGGCATTTATTCTGGATCGAAATGGTCTTTCCGCAGTAAAATGCCAAAAGTCTGGGAGTAAGTGTCATGATGA
>NW_011170834.1:0-359 GCF_000146605.3 Meleagris gallopavo
TAGGAACTATGTGATAACTTGTATGTACCCATGTACATATAGTTATTTCTTTAATTAACTTAACATCTAGAATTACAAAATGAATGTGTGGTAGCTTCCCCTGCACCATCAGCAATAGGTTACTGAATGTCCTTTTGGATAATTCTTTAAAATTTTGGAAAGGGAGTGATTCTTAGAAATAAAAGCTGAATGATACTGGAGTAACAAATTATAGGTCATTTAATTACAGCATAAAATAGAAAAAATAAATTTTAGCTTGTGAAAATGATTTATTTAGTTTTTAAAAGAATGCAATATTCATTAGGAATTTAAAATTCTACTTAATTTTGTCTGTAGTTGATGTTTTAAGATACTATAAA
>NW_011170835.1:0-429 GCF_000146605.3 Meleagris gallopavo
TGCAGGCGGATTGGAAAAAGGGGAGGTGGAACAGGGAGGTGGGATTTGGGGGTAGGGTCCCCAGCCCCAAGCTGGGCGCACGGCTGCACCCGCACCGGGAAAGGCATTGTGACATCACAGGGCGGGGCAGGACTTCAGTCTTTATTAAGTCACGCTGGCAGCCTCCCCCAGCTCAGACACTTGGGGCAGTCGCTCCGTCCTGGTGGTCACTGCTGGAGCTCTGCTCTGGGTGACAGCCACTTTGTGTGTTGAGAGTGGTCCGTGGAAGAGAACAGGATGAAGGTCAGCCTGAATCTCTTCCTGATCTTACTTGCTTTCGTGTCTCCAATTCCTGTACTTTGCCAGCTGTCTCAGCTGGGCCCGGAATTGGGACAAAAAGCTAGCTCCTTCCCGAGGAGCAGCATCCCTTAGAGACCAAGTGCCAGCCCT
>NW_011170836.1:0-579 GCF_000146605.3 Meleagris gallopavo
AGCGACCAGCAGGGAGAGGGAGGTGATTGTCCCCCTCGACTCGGCTCTGGTGTGCGGCCCCATGTGCAGCACTGCGTCCAGGCCTGGGGCTCCAGCACGGGAATGATGTGGAGCTTTTGGAGCAGGTCCAGAGAAGGGCCACGAAGATGATCAGAGGGCTGGAGCACCTCTCTTAGAAAGAAATGTTGAGGGAACTGGGATTGTTTCTGTGGGAGAAGAGAAAGCTCTGGAGATAGCTCATGACAGCCTTCCAAGACTCGAAGGGAGCGCATAAGCAGGAGGGGGCAACGGCTGTTTAGGAGGGTGGATAGCGATAGGACAAGGGGAAATGGTTTTCAAGTGAGACAGGGGAGGTTTAGGTTGGTTCTTAGGAGGCAGCTTTTCACGCACAGGGTGGTGACGCACTGGAATGTGTGCTTGAGAGTCACTTCCAGGATGATCTGCTCCATGATCCGTGACCAGCACAGAGGTGAGACTGACATGCTGGTAGTTCCCCGGTCACACTTTGATCCTTCTAAGAGGTGTGCTGTCACCTTTTTTCTCCTCAGCAGGGTCTTGACCTGACTGCCTCGACTTCTG
>NW_011170837.1:0-477 GCF_000146605.3 Meleagris gallopavo
GTGAAATCTAAGGACAATGTCTGGTACAGTGAGGGTGGTGAGGCAGCGGCACAGGTTGCCAGAGACATGGTGGATGTGCTGGCCCTTTCAAGGTGAGCCTGGCTCAGACTCTGAGCAACTTGATCTAGCTGTGGATGGTCAGCATGGGGGAGTCGGATCACATCGCAAACCTACCTGCATACAAGCAGCGGACCAACAGTGGGGTGCATGATGTTCATTACCTGCTGGACACATCTCACACCGCTGACTGGGAGGAGCCCAGGCAATCCTTCAACTCCATCAGGCTGCAAATGAAATCAGAAGAGACGCAGAACATAATTTAAACACAACAAGGATGCACACAATGCCCTTAAAAACACCCACCGCATGGATTGCCAATTAGCACATAGCCCTATTAATTACAGCCATCCAGCTTGAGATCCTTCCAGAAAAGCAGAGCTCACAGCTCTGAAATCAAGCAGGAATCACTCACCCCAT
>NW_011170838.1:0-485 GCF_000146605.3 Meleagris gallopavo
TCGCAGGGCTGCACCCCCGCCCCAGGTGCGGGTTCTACAAAAACAGGAGGGCAAGGGAATGCCCAAGGCAAAGGCAAGGGCCAAGAGAACATGGAAGGAAATGCCAAGGATGACGGCCCAGACAATACGGCAGGGAACGCCAAAAACTGAATGCCGACATGAATGTGGCAACACAAAGCCAAGGGTCATTAGGCCAACAGAATGGGGCAAGGAACACAAAAATAGGAGGACAAGAGAATGTAATAGTGAAAACAGTGCAAGACCAGAGACAAGCAAGACACAGAACAAAGAGGATAGGCAGCCTTCTGGGCACCATGAAGCGCAATTCAGAGCTCTGGGGGAAGCCTATTGTGCCGGGCTCTGGAATGGGTAAACGCTGGCGGCTGTGCATCGCCCTTACCTGCTGGGCAGACAATGACCAGTCAGCAAAGTGAGGTTCCGGGGCATGCCGGGAAATGCACATTCCACTTCCTTGCTGTTTCCAC
>NW_011170839.1:0-515 GCF_000146605.3 Meleagris gallopavo
TTTCTTACCTGCATCCTTTCTTCTTCTTCTTCTTCTCTTCTGCTCTTCTTTCTTTCTGTCTTGTCTGTATGCGCTCTTCCCCTCTTCTGCTCCTTGAGTGCTCTTGTCAGCATCCAATCTGTGCGCCACAGCTCTACGTCAGACTTCATTTTGGGGTGGAGGAAGCTATGTAGGGCCAGATTTGTACAAGAAAAGCTGTTGTGCTGTGCCCAGAAGGTGATGAAGAAGAGCCGTCAGGAGCCAGCAGCACAAAGGCAGCGTGTTCCTGCGAAGGCCACAGCGTAAGCACGCGTGAACTTGGAAGGACTCCTTTGTACGTCTGCAGGAACTGGTTTTGAGTTGGAGAATTTTCTGGAGTTGTTTCCCGTTGTTGCTCGGAGGAGCTGAGGCTTTTCTCCTCGTGTCTTTGCAGGAGAGCAGAGCGGAGGGAACGTCTGTGGTGAGATGCTCAGGTGAAATTGCCTTCCCCGCACCAGCAGCCTGTTTGTGTCCATGTGATGCCCGGTGGAGAGAAG
>NW_011170840.1:0-393 GCF_000146605.3 Meleagris gallopavo
GATTGGCCCTAAATCCGAGAGTCGGAGTGTGGTGACCTGTGGGCTGGGTAGTTCACAGTAGCACTCCGGAGGGATGGGGAATAGGAGCTCCCGAGAGCGAGGGGAAAAAAAGGTCCCCTGGTTTGTGCCTAAAGAAGCCCCTTACGAAAATGTTTCAGAATTGGAAAGACGGTCCCAAGACCAGGGACAAGGATAAGAAAAAGATGCTTAAATATTGTATACAGATACGGCCTAGAGAGCCAAATACAGGGAAAATAAATATCCTGGCCAGAATATGGATCTGACAAAGGTTGGTGTGTCAGATTCTGAATTCGTATGTAAAGAATAAAAACTCCCTTTTCAAAGGAGGAATCAGACTACGCTAGCTTGCTGGATTCAAGAAGCCAGTCTGTT
>NW_011170841.1:0-446 GCF_000146605.3 Meleagris gallopavo
AGATGTTGTAATTAAGAACTATCCAGGAAAGTTAGGCAAGTAAGATTATTGCAACAAGAGGATCACAAATGGAAAGCGCTTACCTATGTTGTAGGCTCGCAATCTTTTCCACAAGGAGTGATCTCCAGGGAGATCCTTCCTCAGTGGCAGTCACCCCTTCCAACAGGGCAGCTGAATGGCCTTCGCCTGTGTTGCCATGGCTGACTCACTGCTTGTCTCAGGTGGTCAATCAGAGGCTCAGGCAGTGATGCAGCAGTTCCCATGCACCTAATGATAGCCAGAACATCTTAAAGTAAGGCAAGAACCTTTCGAATAGCACCATCATTTAAGAGTGGCACCGGAACTGCACGTTCACAAGGCTTGGTTTTCTGTTGCTATCAGAGAAATTCCAAGCAGTGGTGAACATTTCAGTCTTGCCGTTGTCTCTACTACTGGCTTCCTCTGAC
>NW_011170842.1:0-586 GCF_000146605.3 Meleagris gallopavo
TAACCAACCTAAACCTCCCCTGTCTCACTTCAAAACCATTTCCCCTTGTCCTATCGCTATCCACCCTCCTAAACAGCCGTTGCCCCCTCCTGCTTATGTGCTCCCTTCGAGTCTTGGAAGGCTGTCATGAGCTATCTCCAGAGCTTTCTCTTCTCCCACAGAAACAATCCCAGTTCCCTCAACATTTCTTTCTAAGAGAGGTGCTCCAGCCCTCTGATCATCTTCGTGGCCCTTCTCTGGACCTGCTCCAAAAGCTCCACATCATTCCTGTGCTGGAGCCCCAGGCCTGGACGCAGTGCTGCACATGGGGCCGCACCAGAGCCGAGTAGAGGGGGACAATCACTTCCCTCTCCCTGCTGGTCGCTCCTCTTTGAATGCAGCCCAGGATACAGTTGGCCTTCTGGGCTGCAAGTGCACACTACTGGCTTATGTCCAGCTCTTTGTCCACCAGGATCCCCCGAGTCCTCCGCAGGGCTGCTCCCAAGGGCTTCTACGCCCAGTTGGTACAAGCATCTGGGTTTCCCCTTCATCAGGGACATCAACAGTGGGGTTGAGTGCACCCTAAGGACACCAAGCTGTGGGGTGC
>NW_011170843.1:0-869 GCF_000146605.3 Meleagris gallopavo
AGAGAAGTCAGTCTTTCCCACAATTGTCCACTTTTCTCCCACGTACTTGTCATTTTCTCCCAGAAATACCACATTTCACTTGGAAATTGGGCCTGTGCTTCCAAAAAGATGGTATTTTCTCCCAGGCATACCTGTTTTCTTCAACCAACTCACGTTTTCTACCCAAAAAGACTAGATGACAAGACCAAAATAGGACACTTGCAACCAAGAATAGGACATCTTCTCCCACAAATACCACTTGTCTCCCTAGGATAGGACATTTTCCCTAAATGCTATGGCAGTTTGGCTAAGAAATACTCCTTTCCTTCCCTAAATGGGACATATGCAACCCACAAAGACCACGACTCCGAGAAATTCCTCCCAGTTCCTCCCAATTACACTCCATTACATTCCTCATCATGACACTTACTCCCAGACTTTTGGCATTTACTGCGGAAAGACCATTTCGATCCAGAATATATGCCATTGGCCCTCACAAACACCGATTGCCTCACAAAGATGTGGCACATCCCACCAGAAAGACCATTTCTAGCCCCCAAAAGATGGCATTTACTCCCAGAAACACCAGCTTTCTCACACATTCCTCACTTTTCCCCCCCACATAAGACCTTTTTCACCCCAGAAAATGACAGTTCTCTTAGGAATACCTCCCAATTCCCACTAATCAGCTACACTACACTCCGCACTATGACACTTTCTCCCCAAACTAGGACGCTTTCTCCCAGAAAGGCCGCTTTTTCCCCCCAAAGTACACCGTTGGCTTCCAAAAAGAACACATTCTCCCCAAGAAATACCTCCCTTCTCCAATACAATGACATTACCTCCCAGTAATGCTACCTTGGGCCCAAACTTTGGACAGCTTCTCCCAC
>NW_011170844.1:0-694 GCF_000146605.3 Meleagris gallopavo
GCAGATCATCCTGCAAGTGACTCTCAAGCACACATTCCAGTGCGCCACCACCCTGTGCGTGAAAAGCTGCCTCCTAATAACCAACCTAAACCTCCCCTGTCTCACTTCAAAACCATTTCCCCTTGTCCTATAGCCATCCACCCTCCTAAACAGCCGTTGCCCCCCTCCTGCTTATGCGCTCCCTTCGAGTCTTGGAAGGCTGTCATGAGCTATCTCCAGAGCCTTTTCTCTTCTCCCACAGAAACAATCCCAGTTCCGTCAACATTTCTTTCTAAGAGAGGTGCTCCAGCCCTCTGATCATCTTCGTGGCCCTTCTCTGGACCTGCTACCAAAAGCTCCACATCACTTCCCGTGCTGGACGCCCCAGGCCTGGACGCAGTGCTGCACAGTGGGCCGCACCAGAGCCGAGTCGAGGGGGACAATCACCTCCCTCTCCCTGCTGGTCGCTCCTCTTTGAATGCAGCCCAGGATACAGTTGGCCTTCTGGGCTGCAAGTGCACACTACTGGCTTATGTCCAGCTCTTTGTCCACCAGGATCCCCGAGTCCTCCGCAGGGCTGCTCCCAAGGGCTTCTACGCCCAGTTGGTACAAGCATCTGGGTTTCCCCTTCATCAGGGACATCAACAGTGGGGTTGAGTGCACCCTAAGGACACCAAGCTGTGGGGTGCAGTGACACAGCAGAGGGACGGGATGC
>NW_011170845.1:0-384 GCF_000146605.3 Meleagris gallopavo
AGCGGTTTGCACTTCGCCTTGGCTACATGCAGAATGCACTACGCCTACCTCTGAATACTATGTCTCTGCCTTTATTTCGAGCCACAATTCATTAGAGTGAGGTTTCCACTGCTACACATCTGCATTCAGACAGGAAAAGAGTGGAAGGGAAAACCCTCTCTAATAAGGCATTTGCAAGTTCGAGAAGCGACCGATGTAGTGCTCTCAGAGAGAGCGTGACGGAAAGTGGGGAGAGATCCTTTCAGGACTGCGGAGAAAAAACTCCCCACTCGCAGGTAGTGCAGGAGGCATCGGAATCGCACTCCTTCGCTCTCACGCGTAGAAAGCGGCATTCGCGCTGAACCGCTCCGGAGACTTTGCCGTAGCTGGCCGAGAAATCGCGCT
>NW_011170846.1:0-451 GCF_000146605.3 Meleagris gallopavo
ATTCTGATCTGAGAATATTCTAGCAGTGCATCTGAAACAACTACTGTCTGATTGCTGAGGAGAAGCAACTAATTAATTTGGTTTTGTAACAGGTGTCATGCTGTGGATTTAGATCTCAACCTAGCTCATGTGGATAGCAGCCAAAAGAAGAGAAAGGCCAAACTACTTGGAGGTCCTGAAAGAGGCCTAGATAAAGTGATTACAGTGCTTCCACCAGGCCAAAAGAAGCAATTCAGCAGACATGGGCCAAGAAAACTTAAGGTATGTTTGCTAGAGCAATACTTGATGGGAGTGATAGCTCTTGGAAACATTCAGTACTATTAGGAATGGCCTTGTGAAAAATTCTGTGATCTGAGCTGCCTGCACTCCAGAAAATTGCACTTGCTCCTTCTGTTCTATTAATATAAGGGCCCTTGTTGCTGACCATGTCTTTTTGTATGCCATCTCACCC
>NW_011170847.1:0-493 GCF_000146605.3 Meleagris gallopavo
GTGAGACTTTAGAGAGATGGAAATCTTCGGTGTCATGGAACTTTACTCCAGAACACCTGAAAGACCCTGAAAATTTAAACAGATATTTGAGACAGGAATGTCGTGGCTCAGGAAGATCTGAGGAGGCCCAAATTGTTTGGGGCCTGGCTAATGCTTACCGGGCCTTATTCAATACTATCCTGGAGAGGGAGAGAGTTTGTGAAATTGAAAAGGAGAGTCTCAGGGAAACAGTGGCAAAATGAGCGAGAGAGTCTCCTGGTCGAGAGAAACAGCCTCCAATCTGAGAGAGATGCCCTCCGAATTGAGAGAGACTCCCTGCAATCCAAACTCAACAGTCTTCAATCTCAACAAGACACCCTCAATCTGAGCTAGATACTCTCATAATCGAACGAGACAGGCTCCGAGCTGAACTGGAGGATGAGAGCATTGGAACTGACCAACCTGATCAACTACAAGAAGCACCACAATTGATGTCACTTGCCCCTGTAAGAGG
>NW_011170848.1:0-339 GCF_000146605.3 Meleagris gallopavo
GTACAAAAAAGACAGGGATCTCTTGGAAAGAGTCCAGCGGAGGGCCACAAAGATGGTGAAGGGCCTGGAGCATCTCCCCTATGAAGAAAGGCTAAGTGAACTGGGTCTGTTTAGCCTTAAGAAAAGACAACTGAGAGGGGACCTGATCCAGGTTTATAAATATCTGAGGTGTGGCGGCCATAGTGGTGAGGCCAGTCTCTTTTCAGTGGTACATGGAGACAGGACGAGGGGAAACGGACATAAGCTGCAGCATAGGAAGTTTCGCATGAATGTGCGTAAGAACTTCTTCACGGTGAGGGTGATGGAGCACTGGAACAGGCTGCCCGAGGGGGGTTGTGG
>NW_011170849.1:0-465 GCF_000146605.3 Meleagris gallopavo
CTGATGATACGAAGCTGGGAGGATTGGCTGACACGCCTGAAGGCTGTGCTGCCATTCAGCGAGACCTGGACAGGCTGGAGAGCTGGGCAGTAAGCAACCGGATGAGGTTCAACAAAAGCAAGTGTAGGGTCTTACACCTAGGGAGGAATAATTGCATGCACCAATACAGGCTGGGGGATGAGCTGCTGGAGAGGAGCTCTGCAGAGAGGGACCTGGGCGTCCTGGTGGACGACAGGTTGGCCATGAGCCAGCAGTGTGCCCTCGTGGCCAAAAAGGCCAATGGCATTCTGGGGTGCATTAAGAAGAGCGTGTCCAGCAGGTCGAGGGAGGTGATCCTCCCCCTCTACTCTGCCCTGGTAAGGCCTCATCTGGAGTACTGTGTCCAGTTCTGGGCTCCCCTGTACAAAAAAGACAGAGATCTCTTGGAAAGAGTCCAGCGGAGGGCCACAAAGATGGTGAAGGGCC
>NW_011170850.1:0-436 GCF_000146605.3 Meleagris gallopavo
TAGGTATTGAAAGGCTGTTACCAGGTTACCTTGGAGCCTTCACTTCTCCAGGAGGCTGAACAGCCCAGCTCTCCTTGCTTACAGGAGAGGGGTTCCATCCTTGGGTTCGTGTTTGTGGCTGTACTCTGGATGCACTCGCACAGCTCCATGTCTCCCTGCACTGAGGACTCCACATCTGGACGCAGCACTGCAGGTGAGGCCTGACCAGCGCAGAGCAGAGGGATGGGGATCTCCTCCCTTCGCCCGCTGACTGCGCATCTTTGGATGCAGCCCAGGACACGGTTGGCTTTCTGGGCTGGAAGGGCCCATTGCTGGCTTGTGTCCAGCCCCCACCCACCAGTACTCCCAGGCCTTATGGAGCAGGACTACGCTCAGTCCTTTCATCCCCTAGCATGTTTTGGTGGTGGGTGTTCCCTCATCCCAGCTACTGACCCTG
>NW_011170851.1:0-329 GCF_000146605.3 Meleagris gallopavo
CAGCGAAGCCCGGGCCGGCAGACTACAGCGTAGGCCGGGTAAGGCAGCTAGCTGCTTAGCTCGTCCCCTCTGCTTCACAAGCACAGCCTTCATGCCTCTCCCCTTTCCCCCGAGGCTTCCACCGGCCAAAGAGCTTCTGGCCGCAGGGACCAAGTGCCGGAGAGCAGGCCTGCTCCCTGCCCTCGTGCCACCTCCGAGCAGAGGAAGGGAGGGCAGCAGAGAAGAGAAGGGCCCTGGCTGATCTGCCTTTCCTTTTTGCCCTTCCAGGTGACACTGATCAAGCCCCAGGCGCCTGCATCCACTTTTGGAATCCGGCATTCCCTCTACAC
>NW_011170852.1:0-553 GCF_000146605.3 Meleagris gallopavo
TTGTAATGGGGAGGTTGGTGGCTCTGCCTGTGGCAGGGAGGTTGGAGATTCGTGATCCCTGGGGGCCTTCCCAACCCTGGCCATTCTGTGATTCTGTGATATTGGCCCTGTCTATCATGGTGGAGCAGCCTGGTGGCCCCTATGATGTCATAAGCGGCTGGAATGAGGGCAGGAGCAGTGCGTGCTGCGTCCCTTCATTGGAGCGCTTGAGCTCTGCCTGAGTAGCTCGCTTGTTGCACTTGTGCACCAACTGAGTACCTTTGTTTTTGCATCCTCTTGTGCAGCATCTTGTAGGTAAGCTGAGACAGTGTGGGAGAGACGGGTGGGCAGTGAGGGCTTGAGAAGTGCTGGCTGGCGGAGCTCATAGTATCGTATTGCTCACTCTTGTCCATCAGAAGTAATTTTCACCCAGTCCATGCATTCCAAAAACAATCCCTAAAGGTGGCATTTGTCCCCTGGATTTTCCCTCGTCGCCGTTGCTAAATTGTGCAAGCTCACTGACCGGCTCTTTCTCTCTCCTCTCCTCTCCCCCTCTCGCCTGCTGGCCTGGTGC
>NW_011170853.1:0-460 GCF_000146605.3 Meleagris gallopavo
GGCAACAACAGCAACATAGGACTTGATGGTTCAGAGACCCAGTAGCATACAAGCAATTATGTGTTCTAAGGGCCCACATAAGGAACTTAGAGTCTTTTCATTATGTGTACAAACTCAGCTAATGTTAGGTTCTAGTAACTGGGAAAATAGAGAAGCAAATAGAGTATTTGCTATCCATTCAGTTACACCTGTGTAAGATTTCATTTCTTTTATACCAACCCATTATTATACCAAGAAACCAAAGAAACAGAACAGACCAAAAAGCCAACAAGAATGATGAAGCACTCCACAAGTACGTCATGTTTTGTGACTGTGATACTCTTTCAATGCAGCCAGTCTCAACATACAACTACTATTCGCTGAAATAACAATTGCTTTTGGAGTAAAAATCAAAGCTACAATAGCACAGGCTGAAGCATCATGGAGTTCGAGAGTCATGTTGTTAAAGAGCCCGCTCCTA
>NW_011170854.1:0-474 GCF_000146605.3 Meleagris gallopavo
ACCTGTGCTCCTTGCTCGGAGCACATGGCTGCACTCTGTGCACCATGTTGCTTACCACCAGAGAAGGCTCAGGTACCCAACACCATTTTGGCTTCCATCTTGTCTGAGAACTGCTCATTATGCACAGCCCTCATCTTTGCTTTGGTGAGGTGGGGACTGCCATTGCTTCCTCAGTCCCACACACCCCTTCCCATCACACACTGCCATGGGAGATCAGGTTCTGGACCACCTGAGGACCCAAACATCCAGGAGTCTTTGGGTCCTGACGAGATGAGTCCCAGAGTTCCGAGGGAATTCACCGCTGCAGTCACCGAGCCACTCTCCATGGTATTTCAGAAGTCGAGGCACTCAGGTCAAGTCCCTGCTGAGGAGAAAAAAGGAGACAGCACACCTCTTAGGAAGGATAGAAAGTGTGACGCGGGGAACTACCAGCATGTCAGTCTCACCTCTGTGCTGGTCACGGATCATGGAGCA
>NW_011170855.1:0-345 GCF_000146605.3 Meleagris gallopavo
CACGTGATTCTTGCTCAAGCGCCCAGGGATGTCACGTAGGCAGGAGAAAAAGGAGGATAAAAGGAGGAACCGAAAACCATGAAAAAGGTGTCTGCCATCAGATCCCTCACCACCGAATTCCTGCGTGCTGGCGGATTCCCCTGGGCCTGCTACCTGAGTCCTGCTGCTTCCTCGTGGATCGGCTCTGCGACTTCCTTCTGCCACCTGCTTGCTGCCCAAGGCCGGCCACGCTGCTTCTCTCTCCCCCCCTGCTGCTTCTACCTCGGACCATCCGAAACGTCGTGCAACGGGACCGCTGCGGGATCCTGGTGGTGACTATCCCCGCTTTACGCAATTCTTGCTTTC
>NW_011170856.1:0-469 GCF_000146605.3 Meleagris gallopavo
ATGCTGGGGAGGCGCTGGGGCAAGGGTAGGGAGCTGCCAGAGTCCTGTAGGACTCGGAGCAGGTCTTGTGTGGGGCTGACTTATCTTTTTTGAAGAGTGTGTCCTCCATTCTGTGGGCCTGAGAACTGTTGTTTCCCTTGGTCTGGTACTGACAGTGTCTCAACATCCACCTGCAAGGTAGAGAGGAAGAAACAAAGAAGCAACCGCAACCTTTGCTTCGGTTCTCTGCCCTTCCCTGCATGGCCCTGCTCACTGGGTTGCTCGTCAGCCAGCCAGGTTGCTCTCTGCTGGGGCTGCCAGTGTCACCATCCCCCACTGCCATTGGTAGGTGTGGTGCCAGCACCTGCTGTGTGACCACGTGAAGTTAAACCAGGTAGAAATGCTGGGGAGGCGCGTGGGGCAAGGTAGGGAGCTGCCAGAGTCCTGTAGGACTCGGAGCAGGTCTTGTGTGGGGCTGACTTATCTTTTT
>NW_011170857.1:0-507 GCF_000146605.3 Meleagris gallopavo
AGCTTTCTCACACATTCCTCACCTTTTCCCCCCCACATAAGACCTTTTCACCCAGAAATGGCAGTTCTCTTAGGAATACCTCCCAGTTCCCCCTAATCTGCTACACCACACTCCGCACTATGACACTTTCTCCCCAAACTAGGACACTTTCTCCCAGAAAGGCCGCTTTTTCCCCCCAGAGTACACCGTTGGCTTCCAAAAAGAACACATTCTCCCCAAGAAATACCTCCCTTCTCCAATACAATGACATTACCTCCCAGTAATGCTACCTTGGGCCCAAACATTGGACAGCTTCTCCAACTAATACAACTTTTCCATCCAAAAGAGGACATCTTCTCCCCAGAGAATGCTATTTTCTCCCGGAAACAAAGCAGCTTTCTCACAAATGGGTGGCATTTTCCAACCAACTATGCTACTCTCTCCCAGAAAGAGCACTTTTCTGACAAGTACCTTCCCTTTTCTCTCAAAAATACTGCTAGGCACTCCTCAACAGGACATTTTCTCCCA
>NW_011170858.1:0-506 GCF_000146605.3 Meleagris gallopavo
GGCAGAGAGACAGCATCAGGTAAGTGAAGGCAAGCTAAGAGGAATGGCATGGGCAAGGAGACAAGGGAGGCAAAGCAAGGCAAGGCAAAGAATGGAAAGCAAAGGAGCAACTGAAAGCAAAGCCAACAAACATACTCTGAACAGGAAAGGAATGCTTGCAGCAAGGAACAGGATCACGCAAAGAAAGCAGCAGGAAAGACAAAGAATCTATGAAACAAAGACAGCGCAAAGCAAAAAAAAGAAGCCTCACTACAGAAAAAAACAAATGAGAAATTGCTAAAACAAGGATGGAGAGCAAAGCAAAGCAAAACGAGGTCGAGAAATACAAGAGGAAAGCCAATGAATTCAATACACTAGCATGGCAAAGCAAAGAATCCTAGCAAAGTAAAGAGAGAACAAAGCTCACCAGTGCTTAACAATGGAAAGAAAGAATGAAAATTTAACAGCAATGCAAGGCCCCGATACCAACAATAACCGAAGAACAAACCAAAGCCAGGAAAGACGAG
>NW_011170859.1:0-329 GCF_000146605.3 Meleagris gallopavo
CCAGGTTCTTTCACTTCTTCACAAAGCTGTTTCCAAATCTTCATCTGGGAGGCAGCATGTGAACCTAATGGGACTCAACAAGGTCGAGTGTAGGGTGTTGCACCTGGGTCGGGGCAATCCCAGATATACGTGCAGACTGGGAGAAGAACTCCTTGAGGGCAGCCCTGCTGAGAAGGACTTAGGCGTCCTGGCGGGCAAAAAACTTCACCTGAGCCAGCAGTGAGAGCTGGGCTTGTTCAGTCTGGAGAAGAGAATACTCTGGGGACACCTGATGTGGCCTTCCAGGGATTAGATGGGAACTTATAAGCAGGAGGGAAGTCAGCTTTTAA
>NW_011170860.1:0-368 GCF_000146605.3 Meleagris gallopavo
TTCCCGCATCTCCTTCTTGTGTCACCCATAGACCCCATCATACCTCTGTGCCACCAGCTGCGCCCTGCAGACCCTGCTCTGACTGCAGAGCAGTACTTAGGAGCATCTCCCTGTCTGCAGGAACCGTGCAACAGCTCAGACACAGCCCGATGTGGCCAACAAAAGGGATTCTGGAGCTCTCTGTAGGCAGAGGAGTGGCTATGGGTCTTTTCGGACCCATACTTGATTATCTATAAGGAAGCTGAAAAAGTAAAAGTTTTCTTTGACAAGAAAACTACAATTGCATGAAGTTTCAAATAGAGATTTGGTAGCTTTTGCTCTGAAAGTGTACAAAGCTTGCGGAGATGCAGAGTCCTAGGGCGTATGGT
>NW_011170861.1:0-785 GCF_000146605.3 Meleagris gallopavo
AATTTTGTCAGCTACTGACAGACCTGAGGAGCATTCATCAACCATCTTCATTCGGTAGTGCTTTCTTTCAAGAAGATAGGCTTTGTGTCCTTTCTGTTCTTCTGGCAACCTATCATCATTCACAATCTCCTCTGCCTTCCTTTGGCAAAGCTAAGCAACAGCATTTGGATGAATAAGAATCAGTTGGAATGCAAGGAACAAAAAAGCATTTGGGTAACACAAGTTAGGAACCAGCCTCGGCAAGGTTCTGGTATGAAACCATATGCTTCATAGCTTCAACTGCTCGGAAAGCGTCTTCAGTTTTGCCTTCAACTGCATCCAGCACTGCAAATGCTACATGAGCCTCTTCTTCATAGGCTGCAACCTGAAAGACCTACAACCAAGCAGAAGACAATTCATACCTAACATATAGATGGATACTTAATCAGCTGGGGCATGCCAACATCCAGGAAGTAATCGGGTAGGAGGAGGTTAATGACATTACTCATTTTCCTCTTTTGCAAGAAAGTTGGTGTCAAGGGAGTTCAGTGTTGTCCAAGCAGATAGGACTAAGAACTAAGAAAAGTTCTCAAAAAATACCTTTTCCCACCTCCAGCAATCTCCCCCAAGGTGCAAGTAGGCCACACCACCTGGGTCCTACCTGCACCTTCCACGGCCATTTTATTCTATGGGTGCCTGGATCTAAATTCTCAGGGGCAGGGAGCAGAAGATGATTTTCATTACCAATCTGGGGTCTTAGCTGATGATCAGTGCCCGTAATTTGGATCCTAAGCGGGGTGGCCCAT
>NW_011170862.1:0-445 GCF_000146605.3 Meleagris gallopavo
TTAGTAAGCTGATTCCCAAGTATGACGGGGCGATTTGTAAAGCCCTCAGGAAGCACAGTCCAACACCACTGTGTTTTCCTTCCAGTTTGGGGGTTTTTGCACTCCACCACAAAGGCGGGTATGTGGGTTTCCCATAAGGGGATGTACTTCCATCACAACTGGACTTACAGCCCTGCGATCCTGAACCAGCTGCCGTTCTGCGGAGTGAGGCTTTCTGGCTGGCAGAAGTGCGGTACTGCACCGTGAACAGCATTCTCGTAATGGTCCGTGAGTCACAGCACTTCCAATCAGAGGCTGAGTTCCTCTCCTGCCTTCCATTTTTTAGGAGGTTACGGGTTTTGTCTCGCGGGCTTAACTTCTGGCTTTAGGGGTATTCCTACCGTTTCTGCTGCTTTGGATCATCCTGGAATTTTAGTACGCCCACCCCAGTGGATTTACAGCAGAC
>NW_011170863.1:0-881 GCF_000146605.3 Meleagris gallopavo
TTGGTCTACCTGATGGTTATTTTGCTGTTCTTCCGTAGCCCGACTCTTAGGCACATGAGCATCTACATGGCGCACCTTTACAACCATATTCTTTGTTCGGGCGGCAATATCTTTCCACAATTCAGCAGCCCAAATAGGTTTACTCTTTCTTTGCCAGTTATTTTGCTCCCACTGCTGTAACCATCCCCATAGAGCATTTGCCACCATCCATGAGTCAGTGTAAAGATAAAGCATTGGCCACCTCTCCCGTTCAGCAACATCCAAGGCCAGCTGGACAGCCTTTACCTCTGCAAATTGGCTCGATTCTCCTTTTCCTTCAGTGGCCTCTGCAACTTGTCGTGTGGGGCTCCACACAGCGGCTTTCCATCTGCGATGCTTTCCCACAATACGACATGATCCATCTGTGAACAGAGCATATTTCTTTTCATTTTCTGGTAGTTCATTGCTGGTGTCTATTAAAACAGGGGTTAATGAATTGAAACTGACAAGAAGAAGGAGGAAAAAGGGAAAAAAAAAAGAAAAAAGGCACTACCCAGACTGAGCAGTGCTCAAAGTTTACAAATATCCCAGAACACTGGCAGCACGCCTAGTCTTTCAAGGTCAAGTTTTCCAGCACAGAAACCTAAACTACTGATAATGCTCCCTAACGAAGCTCTCTAAGAGCAGAGAGAGAGATTCGTTCCAAAAGCTAAGAAATAGAACTATGCCCGCATTCTCCACCAAAATCTGTCACGGAGTTAACGAGATCAATCTACATCCGTGACAGGGGGGTGTAGACCCCTGCCCTCCCCTTCCCAGCCCACAAAATGGGAAGGAAGGGAGGAAAACAAAAAACAGCGGACAACAATCTATGGAGGAAACTTATTTACTAATTATGATAT
>NW_011170864.1:0-600 GCF_000146605.3 Meleagris gallopavo
TTTCAGCTTTTCAGACTGCCTTGCCAGCGAGGAGCTGGGGAGGCGCGAGGCGCTGGGTGGACACAGAACCAGGACGGCCGACCCAGACTGGCCAAAGCAATGTTCCATACTGCATGGCACCAGGCTGAGCAACAGAACGGGCTCACGCACTGGCTGGGCATTCAGCAGATGCTGAGCAATGGCACTGTGCATCTCTTGGTCCACGTTATTATTCTCTCATCATTCCTACTCTTCTAGCATGATGATGATTGCCGTTGTTGTTTTTCTTGCTCTTAATTATCTGCCTTGTCTCTCATATTGAACTCTCTTTATCTCAGCCCACGGGTTTTACACGTTGTATTTGGATTCTGTCCCCCGTCTCACTCTGGAGAGTGGGTGAATGGCTGCGCGGTGCTGAGCTGCCTGCTTCTCCCTAATAAAGCAAATAAATGAGAGGCTGAGTGTCCAAAACCAAAGGCTTTATTCTCAAGCTGAAGGCAAGACGGCTGGGGAGCCGTGTCATAAAACCATGACACTCTAATGATTAACTTTTGTGTTGCTATGCTAAAAGCATTCACTGAGAGAACCTCCCAGACTCACCTATGAAAAGAGTAAATGTTT
>NW_011170865.1:0-312 GCF_000146605.3 Meleagris gallopavo
TCCTCCTTTGTTACTGGGGCATCCACGTACTGCAGTGAAGTTCCACCATGGGATGGAGGAGCCCAAATCTCAGGCTCACAAGCTGACCGGTTCTCAAAAATCATTGGGCTGCTCTCACAACCCTGGGTAACACTGTCCAGGTGAACTGAATTTTATTTTGTTTGTTTGTTTGTTTGTTTGTTTTTCCTTCTCCCCATATTGGGGTTTTCTTACGCAAAGGCAAATTAATTTTAGTACTTTCTTTGGCGAAACCAGGCAAGAAAAAAAAAGTGTACTTCAAATCCAGGTCGGCAAACCCCGCTTACTTATTCC
>NW_011170866.1:0-423 GCF_000146605.3 Meleagris gallopavo
TTCATTCTCTTGGCTTGTTTAATTGTGGCACACGTGTCACAGTCATGAATGATTTGCGCAATAGCATCCATAGTTAAATCCACCCCTCGGTCTCTAGCCCACTTATATGTCGCATCTCTCCCTTGATGGCCTGAGGTCTCATGGGCCCATCGGGCTAGAAATAATTCACCCTTGTTCTGCCAGTCCAGATCTATTTGGGCCACCTCAGATCTTCCTGAGCCGCGACATTCCTGTCTCAAATATCTGTTTAAATTTTCAGGGTCTTTCAGGTGTTCTGGAGTAAAGTTCCATGACACCGAAGATTTCCATCTCTCTAAAGTCTCACCCAGGCCTCTCCACATTCCCTGCCACTCAGTATTTACTGGTTTTGGGGCAGACTTCCTCAAAATATAATAAATACTAATAATAAGTGAAATGGTGAGC
>NW_011170867.1:0-478 GCF_000146605.3 Meleagris gallopavo
GAGAGTGTGGGGGAGTATTGGTCCTTGGAATGGGGTAAGTGGTTTCTTTTTTTCTTTCAGGGCTGTGGTCTTCTGTGTTTGGGGGTTGGCAAGTGCACTGAAGGGCTGCTAGGTGTAAGAGCAGCATGTGAATCTGGAGACTGCTTCCTTTGCGGTGTGGGGTGAGCCCTTAGAATGGGGTGAGTGATTCCTGCTTGATTTCAGAGCTGTGAGCTCTGCTTTTCTGGAGGATCTCAAGCTGGATGGCTGTAATTTATGTGCTAATTGCATCCATGCGGTGGGTGTTTTTTAAGGGCATTGTGTGCATCCTTGTTGTGTTTTAAATTATGTTCTGCGTCTCTTCTGATTTCATTTTGCAGCCTGATGGAGTTGAAGGATTGCCTGGGCTCCTCCAATCACTGGTGTGAGATGTGTCCAGCAGGTAATGAACATCATGCACCCCATGTTGGTGCGCTGCTTGTATGCAGGTAGGTTTGCG
>NW_011170868.1:0-337 GCF_000146605.3 Meleagris gallopavo
GCCTGTTCCCTTATCCATCCTTTCTAGCTCCAGGTTAAATAAGAAATGCTATTCCTGTCAACTGGAAGATGTATTCTGGGAAGAATGGTTTTCAAACTATTTGCTTTTCTTTAAGATGTTTAGGTTTGGAAAACAACAACAACAACAACAACAACAAGAAAGCAAGAAATAAACAAACAACAACGTCTACATTCTGAAAATGAAAACAAAAACCCTCCTGACTTTCTCTTGACTGACTTAAGAGTCTAACACATTCAATGCGGATTTTTAAGGAACACCCCAAACACTGTCACAGAAAAGGAGGGAGTTGCTCTTTTACCTATCAAACCTTGCACAT
>NW_011170869.1:0-493 GCF_000146605.3 Meleagris gallopavo
GTGGCAGCAGACACAGCGCAGTGCCTCCCCAACCCCGCAGCCAAGTGCACAGGGTGCGTGTGAGTGCCCCAGGACGGCCAGCACCACCCCCGGGCATCGGCATTCCCTCTGGGGGCTCGAGGGGCTTTTCCCAAGGACCTGAAGTGATTCTGAATATATGCGCTCACCTCACAGCAAAAGCGGTTGCACACTCACATAGAAACCACAAACCAGGAAAGCTGTGAATGGTTTTGGTTTTGCTGTCAGCGCAGCCACGGGGCTGAGATTTTTCCTATCTGAATTCCAGCTGTATGACATGAGCAGCAGCAAAACGCTTTACAGCACAGCACAGGCAAAGCCCTCCGCTCAGCAGAGGGTCCGTGGCCACCTGGAGGCCTCTCATCTCACACAGTCGGGCAGGAGGACCATTTTTTCCTGGGCCTTTAACAACCTTGAGTCATTCACATTTCTCTTCCCAAAACTCCCTCAGCTCTGTAGCCCCAGTGCAGCCTCC
>NW_011170870.1:0-541 GCF_000146605.3 Meleagris gallopavo
TGTTGGCCCGTCCAGTTTATTACGAATGCTGGTCATGTGGGGAGATGGGGAAGGGAAGACGGGCGATAGAAAAGATGGTTCAGATGTGGATCTTGAGATGTCGATCTTCAGTGATGGGTTGTCGAGGGTTGTTGTTCACTTGACGACAACACAAACTTGTTTATAAGTCCAAAGGAGGCTGAGTCAGCTCAGTCAGCGTGGGCAGGACTGGACAGGACCATCCCCCGCCTTTTGGGGGAGCCCCGCTTTTGATTTTTGGTGGCAGACTCTGCATGGATCTAGTCCTCCTGTGCACCAGTGGCACAGCAGCAGAGGTGCGCTCCTGGGGCAGGCTGGTCTCGGAGCTGGAGGGAGCTTTCAGCGCGCCCTGTTGTTCTTCCTCGCCACTTGGAGGCGGCGCTGCCTGTGCTGGAGCCAGCTCTGATGCTTCTCCCTTCTTTTCTTGGGGCTCCTTTTGGGCAGAAGACGCCCCCGGGATCGCTGGCAGCTGACTGAAAGGACAGAGTGGGAGAGGTCTGCCTCTACACAGAGTGGGTGACGG
>NW_011170871.1:0-617 GCF_000146605.3 Meleagris gallopavo
TAAGGCCTGGGAGTACTGGTGGGTGGGAGCTGGACACAAGCCAGCAGTGGGCCCTTCCAGCCCAGAAAGCCAACCGTATCCTGGGCTGCATCCAAAGATGCGCAGTCAGCGGGCGAAGGGAGGAGATCCCCATCCCTCTGCTCTGCGCTGGTCAGGCCTCAGCTGCAGTGCTGCGTCCAGATGTGGAGTCCTCAGTGCAGGGAGACATGGAGCTGTGCGAGTGCATCCAGAGTACAGCCACAAACACGATCCCAAGGATGGAACCCCTCTCCTGTAAGCAAGGAGAGCTGGGCTGTTCAGCCTCCTGGAGAAGTGAAGGCTCCAAGGGAACCTGGTAACAGCCTTTCAATACCTAAAGGAAGAACAAGGGAAATGGAGATGAAATCTAAGGAAATGTCTTCTACAGTGAGGGTGCTGAGGCAGTGGCACAGGTTGCCTTTCAAGGTGAGCCTGGCTCAGCCCTTTCAAGGTGAGCCTGGCTCAGACTCTGAGCAACTTGATCTAGCTGTGGATGGTCAGCATGGGGGAGTCGGATCACATCGCAAACCTACCTGCATACAAGCAGCGCACCAACATGGGGTGCATGATGTTCATTACCTGCTGGACACATCTCACAC
>NW_011170872.1:0-623 GCF_000146605.3 Meleagris gallopavo
GCATGGGTTGATGTTGGTTTCCTCGGTTTGTTTTCCATGTTGTTTTTCTGTGGTTTCTGCCTTGGTTTCCTGCTCCTTCTGCATTGCAATGCATTGGGTTTTTTTCCAGTGTTGTTTTATTTTCCCTTTTGTTTCTATTCTTGGAACTGCTTTTTCCTTTCCTGAGCGTATTCCCCTCGTTTTTGTGAGGATTTCAAGTGATTTTGCTTTGCTCTCCTTGGCTTTTTATTACTTACTCTTTCTTTCCTTTTGCTGTTTTTTCTTGCTTTGGTTTGCTCTTTGCTTATTGTTGGTATCGGGGCCTTGCACTGCTGTTAAATTTTGGTTCTTTCTTTCCATTGTTAAGCACTGGTGAGCTTTGTTCTCTCTTTACTTTGCTAGGATTCTTTGCTTTGCCATGCTAGTGTATTGAATTCATTGGCTTTCCTCTTGTATTTCTCGACCTCGTTTTGCTTTGCTTTGCTCTCCATCTTTGTTTTGCAATTTCTCATTTGTTTTTTTCTGTAGTGAGGCTTTTTTGTTTGCTTTGCATTGTCTTTGTTTCCTATTTGTGGGTTCTTTGTCTTTCCTGCTGCTTTCTTTGCGTGATCTCGTTCCTTGCTGCAAGCATTCCTTTCCTGTTC
>NW_011170873.1:0-482 GCF_000146605.3 Meleagris gallopavo
GCGAGAGGAAGGAGGCGGGCATGGCGACGAGGGAGGAGGAGGAACGCAGTGAAAGGAAGAGAAGAAGAGGAGCTCGAAGGAATGCAGAGAAAACGACGTTGAAAGGAGAGAAGAGAAGGCGTGCTTTTAGAACAGATGAAAGTAATGCAAAGGCGTGGTCTGGAAAGAAAAAGAACCACGAAAAAGGAAAGGAAACAGGAGAAGGCAAAGCCAAAGGAGCAGTAAACAAATGCGAAGAGGAAAAGAAAAATAGCAAAGTAACCAAGGAAAAAAGTACAGAGAGAAAGCAAAGGCGTAGACTGCAAGAATAATGGCCAAGGAAAGAATTCAAAGAAACACAGGGAGACAATAAAAAAAGCCAACAACATCTAAGGAGAGTATGTGGAAAAAAAAAGAAAGAAAGAAAACGAATGGGAATAAAAGAAGAAGCAGCAAATTGAAAAGTAGGAAAAAGCAAAGACAAAGCAAGAAAACCAAAAAGT
>NW_011170874.1:0-742 GCF_000146605.3 Meleagris gallopavo
GAAATTGAGAAAGCAAAGAAAGGAGAAGGACAGAGACAGAAAATTATTGGCATTGACCATAGTGCAGGGAACTGAAAGGGGGATAAAGAGGGGAAAAAAAAAGTGTAAGAGCGGTGCTAGGAACCAAAAAGAGAGAATATAAGGCCAAAGATCTCAGTACTGATCAGTGTAGAAAATGTTAGAAGTTTAGGTGTTAGCGATTGGATTGCCACAAAAAAAAACCAGTAGCAAAGATCCAGAAGATCAGAATCACATCACTCAAAAGCCATAGATATAATGGCAGTAAATACCGAATGAAGGGGATCAGGGTGAGACCCCAGCCAGACCCCTGGTTACAATAAGGCTAGAGAATGAAGATGTAAAATTTCTTGTAGATGCAGGTGCAATGTGTTCAGTTATGCATACTTGTTATGCACACTGTGCATACTTGCACAGTTAAGCAATCAGACAACATCAATAATTGGAGCCACCAAAAAAGCTGGATTGCAACCATTCTTCCATCAGTTAAAATTGGAAAATGTATACATATCAATTTCTATATATCCATAATTGCCTGGTGCCATTAAAGGGGAGAGATATCATAAACAAACTTCAGGCCCAAATCATGTTTGGTAAAGGACAATTCATACTGCATGCTTCAGAAAATAAAACTGTGGAGACTCAAGTTCTTACATTACAGAGATCATTCCCTACTGATCAGACAGTACCAGAGGACTTGGAAAATGCCGTAATACGAATCAAA
>NW_011170875.1:0-534 GCF_000146605.3 Meleagris gallopavo
ACGCGTGAGAGCGAAGGAGTGCGATTCCGATGCCTCCTGCACTACCTGCGAGTGGGGAGTTTTTTCTCCGAAGTCCTGAAAGGATCTCTCCCCACTTTCCGTCACGCTCTCTCTGAGACCACTACATCGGTCGCTCCTCGAACTTGCAAATGCCTTATTAGAGAGGGTTTTCCCTTCCACTCTTTTCCTGTCTGAATGCAGATGTGTAGCAGTGGAAACCTCACTCTAATGAATTGTGGCTCGAAATAAAGGCAGAGACATAGTATTCAGAGGTAGGCGTAGTGCATTCTGCATGTAGCCAAGGCGAAGTGCAAACCGCTCCTTTCCGATGTGCGCACAGGAGCCCGCTCACTCGTCGGAGAAAAGCAGCCGGCTGAAGTGGCCCGTTCTCGGCAAGCGAGAAACACTGCTGACCGCCGCTGACGGCTGAAAGCGGTGTTCGGGGAGAAGCGTGATTTCTCGGCCAGCTACGGCAAAGTCTCCGGAGCGGTTCAGCGCGAATGCCGCTTTCTACGCGTGAGAGCGAAGGAGTGC
>NW_011170876.1:0-700 GCF_000146605.3 Meleagris gallopavo
CAGTCACTTGGAATGAGGTGACTTGTAGGGATTTGTGCCTGAACCTGCTGCTCCGAGCATCCTGAGACCAAGTTTCTCAGAGCTTTTTCCCTTTTCATCCTCACCCTCTCCCAAGGAGGAGGCTGCGTGCTCTCTCTGGGCAATCTGTTCAGTGCTTGAAAAGCTTTTTTTCCTTCTCTCCAGTCTGCTGTTTCAATGAGTGACTGTTTTCTGTCCCTATCCCACCACGACCTGCTGTCCTGATTCTCAGTCTTTCTTCGTGCCTCCCTTGTGAGCGTTTAGAAGCTGCCATGAGGTTCCTGTGCACTCTGAACAACCATCTTTCTCCCCACTTTCTCTTGACTGCACAGACTGGAGGCCGTGCACAAAAGGTGCTTCAGGTTGTTATCTTTCCTGGCCAGAAACTAAATAGAGTCTTGTAAATGTGGTCCAATGAGTGTGAAGCAGGGGTGACTTGTCCTGGTCTGGTTGTGGTGCTTTTTAATGCAGCCAATTAGACTGTGGTGCTTTTTTGCCTGTCAGAACACACAGCTGGCTTGCATTCAGCTTGTGGTCTCTCACCACTTGTCCTCCTGTCCCCAGGCCCTTTCTAACAGATACAAACTAGTATTTCCCACCTGGGGTATGGGAATATGGGTGCTTGTTAGCAGTCAGTGAAAATCTCTACGAGAGAGAGAGGGCTTTTAGTAGACTGCTAACC
>NW_011170877.1:0-430 GCF_000146605.3 Meleagris gallopavo
GCTGCATTCAAAGAGGAGCGACCAGCAGGGAGAGGGAGGTGATTGTCCCCCTCGACTCGGCTCTGGTGCGGCCCCATGTGCAGCACTGCGTCCAGGCCTGGGGCTCCAGCACGGGAATGATGTGGAGCTTTTGGAGCAGGTCCAGAGAAGGGCCACGAAGATGGTCAGAGGGCTGGAGCACCTCTCTTAGAAAGAAATGTTGAGGGAACTGGGATTGTTTCTGTGGGAGAAGAGAAAGCTCTGGAGATAGCTCATGACAGCCTTCCAAGACTCGAAGGGAGCGCATAAGCAGGAGGGGGCAACGGCTGTTTAGGAGGGTGGATAGCGATAGGACAAGGGGAAATGGTTTTCAAGTGAGACAGGGGTAGGTTTAGGTTGGTTATTAGGATGCAGCTTTTCACGCACAGGGTGGTGACGCACTGGATGTGTG
>NW_011170878.1:0-532 GCF_000146605.3 Meleagris gallopavo
AGGACCTCCGGAGGATCGGCCGGTCTCTCACGGCAGAGACGTTCCAGGTCTCCTGTCCTGTATCCTCCCAAGCTTATACACTGCAGCACAAAACACAAAACCCACTCAGACACAGCAAAGACTCCCATCGCTTCCAGTGTTTGTGCTACAGCAGAACACGGCACAGAGCACAGATAGAATTCTCACTTTGAGGCCAGCCATGACAGAAGAGCCACAGCTGAACCTCTGCAGGCTTCCAGCGCTGAAGGGCCGTTGGGGGAAGTCACGGGACAACTGCCTCGCTCTGCCCTCAGCACTTCACTCTAACTCACACACCAGCCAAACCTCCTCGGATTTCCTTTCCTTATCCATGCCTAACAGATCCTCGTGTGGAACAGCCTCCTCGAGTCCGCCTGCATTCTACTCTGAGGAGGCCCACACTTCCGCGGACGATACAAACGTTGAGGACATAACAGGATACCTCGAACATTATTTATTTATTCCAAAGAAAATGTCTCCTATGGCTGAAATGATGTATTCCTAACTGAAAGCC
>NW_011170879.1:0-426 GCF_000146605.3 Meleagris gallopavo
TTGCCCCCTCCTGGCCCCACAGTGACCCCATACTCACCCCCTCTCACCCCATATTGCCTCCATATTGACCCCCATATTGACCCCATATCGACGAATACAGCAAGGAGAGAGTGTGAGTAAAACCTGGAGAAAAGTCAGAGTAAAGAAGGAGTAAAGTATGGGTAAACCCAGAGGAAAGTGTGAATAAATGTTGAAGTAAGGTGTGAGTACAGCTGGAATAGAGTGTGATAGCCAGTTGTGGGAGTAAAACCTGGAGAAAAGTCAGAGGAAAGCATGAGTAATTCTTGCGTAAACCAAGTAAACTGTGAGTATCAACTGTGAGTATCACATGAAGGTGAGAGCACACCTGGAGTATGGTGTGAGTTAGTAAGCGTGGAGTAAAGTGTGAGCAGAACCCAGCGGAAGTTGTGCGCACGTCTGTGCCCG
>NW_011170880.1:0-683 GCF_000146605.3 Meleagris gallopavo
GTCACTCCGGTCTTCAAAAAGGGCAAGAAGGAAGATCCGGGTAATTATAGGCCTGTCAGCCTCACCTCCGTCCCTGGAAAGGTGATGGAACAGCTTGTGCTGGATACCATCTCCAGACAACTGGGAGAAAAGGAGGTTATCAGGAGTAGTCAGCATGGGTTCACCAAGGGGAGGTCATGCTCGACCAACCTGGTGGCCTTCTATGATGCTGTCACATGCTGGGTGGATGGGGGAAGAGCGGTAGATGTAATCTACCTTGATTTCAGAAAGGCATTTGATACTGTCTCCCACGACATCCTTATAACAAAGCTGAGGAAGTGTGGGATAGACGAGTGGACAGTGAGGTGGGTTGAGAACTGGCTGACTGGCAGAGTGCAGAGGGTCGTCGTTGGTGGTGCAGAGTCTGGCTGGAGACTTGTAACCAGTGGTGTCCCCCAGGGGTCTGTGCTGGGTCTGGTCTTGTTCAACATCTTCATCAGTGACCTTGATGAGGGGATAGTGGCCACCCTCAGCAAGTTTGCTGATGATATGAAGTTGGGAGGATTGGCTGACACGCCTGAAGGCTCTGCTGCCATTCAGTGAGACCTGGACAGGCTGGAGAGCTGGGCAGTAAGAAACAGATGAGGTTCAACAAAAGCAAGTGTAGGTCTTACACCTAGGAGGAATAATGCATGCACCAATAC
>NW_011170881.1:0-432 GCF_000146605.3 Meleagris gallopavo
GATGATGGCAGTGGTCTTTCCAACCATAACGGTTCTATGAAAGATGAAGCTTTGAAGAAGTCTTGTGCTTAAATGTAAGGCTCTTTTCAACAAGTCTGAGCTGTTTTGGTTCCCCTGGCTACTGTTTCAAATACACATTCTGAAAAGGTTCCTGGGTGGAACAGAGCGTTCCTCTGTTTGCTCTTACAGCGATTCCCAATTTTTTGTTTATGCGTTAGCGTATTTTCTCTGTCTGAAGGCCGTGTGACAAATGGCAACTCATGGACCTGTTTGCATCCCACAGAAAGCCCACCCTAGTGGATGGAAGAAAAAAACACCACCCTGTAGTGGTTCAGAAATACCACTTGTAGTAACAGATGTGGAAGGTTACAAGTTGACTGGCTCCTTCTGGTCAAGTGGCCTGATTTCTGCCTCCCAGCTGTTAGCTGGTGC
>NW_011170882.1:0-618 GCF_000146605.3 Meleagris gallopavo
CACATAGCCCTATTAATGACAGCCATCCAGCTTGAGATCCTCCAGAAAAGCAGAGCTCACAGCTCTGAAATCAAGCAGGAATCACTCACCCCATTCTAAGGGCTCACCCCACACCCCAAAGGAAGCAGTCTCCAGATTCAGATGCTGCTCTTACACCTAGCAGCCTTCAGTGCACTTGGCCATCCCCCAAAAAGCAAGATCACAGCCCTGAAAGAAAAAAAGAAACCACTTACCCCATTCCAAGGACCAATACTCCCCACACTCTCAAGTGAAGGAAGCAGCTTCCAGGTCCAAATACCTACCAGCCCTTAAGTACGCTCAGGGTTCCCTGCTAAGAAACAGAGAGAGCAGCTCCACAATGGAGGAAAAAAAAAAAATCACTCACTCCATCACCAAAGAACAAGGCATACTCCAAAGGAAGCACTCCCCAGGTTCACATGCTGCCCCTACTCTTCCCAGCCCTTAAATGGGATCAGGGAGGGGTGGAGCCTGGCTCTGCCCCACTCCACAGCCAAACTGCCCCCAGCTGTGCTCGCAGGGCTGCCACCCCGCCCCAGGTCGTTGCCACAGAAACAGGAGGCAAGGGAATGCCCAGGCAAAGGCAAGGGCCAAGAGAAC
>NW_011170883.1:0-583 GCF_000146605.3 Meleagris gallopavo
TCCAGCAGCTCCCAGGCACCTTGGCCATCACCCAGTCTCTGTCTGTGAGCAGCTGACACCCTGGGAAGGACCGAAGACTCAGAGCAGGAGCTCGCCTGCAGGCAACTCCTTGTGCACAGCTGAACTGAGCCAGAGGAATCCCTGAAACCGTTCTGGGTCCTCCGGGAGCTGAATCCAATTTTAGCTGCAGGTTTCCATCGTGGGGATGAGATGCCAGCACTGCCTCTGCTGGATCACTGCCCTGCCCAGGGGAAGCAAACCCTCCCTGTCCTTGTCTGCGTGTCCTTTTTGTTTCTGGTGGGAAGAGCCTTATGTCTGGAATCAGTGAGTGTGCACTGGAAATTTGGTAGTTAATGCAGCAGACTTCCAGGAATAATCATGAAGCTGTTGTCTTCTAGGCGCTGCTGGCTATGGAGAGCCAGGGACACCTCAAGGGGGATCAGTGGGGAAGAGTAAATGACATTCTCTGCTGCTGAGCTTGGCCTGGGTTCTGTAACAGACGGAGCTCATACAGGCATGCAGCTGTGCCAAGGAGCAGCTCTTTGCTCAGCACAGCAGAGCTGGGAGCACGATCTGCTGGTGA
>NW_011170884.1:0-305 GCF_000146605.3 Meleagris gallopavo
CTTTTGGGGAGAAAACGGGGTGTAGATGGGAGAAAATGTCCTGTTGAGGAGTGCCTAGCAGTATTTTTGAGAAGAAAAAGGGAAGGTACTTGTCAGAAAAAGTGCTCTTTCTGGGAGAGAGTAGCATAGTTGGTTGGAAAAATGCCACCCATTTGTGAGAAAAGCTGCTTTGTTTCCGGGAGAAAATAGCATTCTTTGGGGAGAAGATGTCCTCTTTTGGATGGAAAAGTAGTACTTGTGGGAGAAGCTGTCCAAAGTTTGGGCCCAAGGTAGCATTACTGGGAGGTAATGTCATTGTATTGGAG
>NW_011170885.1:0-534 GCF_000146605.3 Meleagris gallopavo
ACTGCAGGTGAGAATTAGTCAGGTTTGGCAGTAGAAATGCTGTGTTGGAGGGATTGTTGGTGGCCACGAGCTGACAGCACAAGCCTTGCATTGGCAACTGGTTTCTGTGACATGGATTAATTGCAGCTCATTGTAGGGGAGGAGCCTGGGATTGGATGGAATGGCATTGTGGAAGGGGGGAAGGGAAAGCCTCTGTGGGTAAGAACGTGTTGTGAGTTGTAGTGCTGTAGCGCTGTCTTTCTTCCTAGGCTTTGTGTTTGTTCTTTCGTGGGACTTTTGTCTCTTTCCTTCTCCTGCTCTTACCTGAAGATCTTTGTGTTGATGATTGCCTGTGTGCAAAGTGAAAGTGTTGTTTTTGCACTGAACATTGATAAGGGCAGTTGACCTAAGGAATTAAGCTGTAACACATTCTTGGAAACAGCTGATGTGGAAAGTAAGAACACCATATACCTATTAGTAACATATTTTAGAAACATAGTAAACCGAATTACCTAACAAATACTTCTCACAAAGCTACAGTAGATGTTAAATGTT
>NW_011170886.1:0-515 GCF_000146605.3 Meleagris gallopavo
AGCACTCTCACACAGCCCCCCTCCATTTCTGGGAATCGGAAGCCCTCCTGACTACGCCCAATGCGCAACAGAACACCTTTTACCACTCGGGCAGCCAGACACGGAACGCTCTGGCGTGTAAAACTGCTGCTACTGCTCCACACACCTCTGTCTCCGGCCCGCCGCTCTTCCTGGTCAGCAGCTGGCAGCGCTGTGCCGACTGCATGCCGCGGTGGGAAAAAGCCTCAGGCGAAGGGCAGAACCCAATGTCAATCGGCCCGACCGGAGGTGGGAGGGCCCAGCACAGGAAATCCCTCCCACATGCCCACATAGGGAGGCGCCATTTTCTATCCGTCTGCCTTCCACGGAGAGGAGCCGCCATTTGGGGACACTTTGTAACCCACGTGTTATCGCACCCTCTGAGATTGGCTGAGTCAAACTTTTGTAATGTCACTGTCTTCTCAGGTCTGCCCCTGAATGGCTGCCCGCTTCCTTGGCGTACGGGAGGTGCTCAGATGTAGAAACGCAGGTGTTTT
>NW_011170887.1:0-580 GCF_000146605.3 Meleagris gallopavo
CATACGTCAGCCAGATAGTTGGGAGGTATCTGAATGAACAAAATGCAAGGGATGGGGAAATCTGGAGAGCAGTGGCGAGAGCATGTGTCCAGATTGCCTGCTGTAATCATGACCTGAAGCGTGGTCATTGATTTAGGAGCGCTGGAGCCACCTGGAGGAGGTTATTCAGCATATTCAGCATATTCAGCAGGTAGAGCAGTGGATGCTGGGCATTAGTCACAGGGCGTTGGCACTGGCACCAATGTCTGTGTCCCTGCACCTGAAGGCATTGTGTCCTGCAAACACAGCTCTGGAAAACACTGAGATGAATGAATGAATGAATAAACAAATAAATAAAAAGAAAAGAAGATGGAGAATATCAAATCCACTCCAGGACTACCGTTGTCAGACTAAAGAGAGAAGACTCAGGAGAACACTAGAAGTTGAGAAGTGTATTAACATAGTTGAATGGATTTGAATGTTTGTCTTCTGCCGCGGATAGCGTCCTAATCAGATTGTTCTCAAGCGGGGAAGCACGACAGTACTCAATATGAGTGATCAAGCTTCACTTTATTGTTGCACACACAGTAGTTTATATATG
>NW_011170888.1:0-414 GCF_000146605.3 Meleagris gallopavo
CTCCTAAACAGTCGTTGCCCCCTCCTGCTTATGCGCTCCCTTCGAGTCTTGGAAGGCTGTCATGAGCTATCTCCAGAGCTTTCTCTTCTCCCACACAAACAATCCCAGTTCCCTCAACATTTCTTTCTAAGAGAGGTGCTCCAGCCCTCTGATCATCTTCGTGGCCCTTCTCTGGACCTGCTCCAAAAGCTCCACATCATTCCTGTGCTGGAGCCCCAGGCCTGGACGCAGTGCTGCACATGGGGCCGCACCAGAGCCGAGTAGGAGGGGGACAATCACCTCCCTCTCCCTGCTGGTCGCTCCTCTTTGAATGCAGCCCAGGATACAGTTCGGCCTTCGTGGGCTGCAAGTGCACACTACTGGCTTATGTCCAGCTCTTTGTCCACCAGGATCCCCGAGTCCTCCACAGGGCTG
>NW_011170889.1:0-748 GCF_000146605.3 Meleagris gallopavo
AAGTACGTGGGAGAAAAGTGGACAATTGTGGGAAAGACTGACTTTCTCTTGGAGGGCAAGTGTGGTATTTTTGGTGTGAAAAGGGGTCCTTTGGGGAGAAAAACGGGGTGTAGATGGGAGGAAATGTCCTGTTGAGGAGTGTCCAGCAGTATTTTTGAGAGAAAAGGGAAGGTACTTGTCAGAAAAAGTGCTCTTTTCTGGGAGAGAGTAGCATAGTTGGTTGGAAAATGCCACCCATTTGTGAGAAAGCTGCTTTGTTTCCGGGAGGAAATAGCATTCTTTTGGGGAGAAGATGTCCTCTTTTGGATGGAAAAGAAGTATTTGTGGGAGAAGCTGTCCAAAGTTTGGGCCCAAGGTAGCATTACTGGGAGGTAATGTCATTGTATTGGAGAAGGGAGGTATTTCTTGGGGAGAATGTGTTCTGTTTGGAAGCCAACGGTGTACTTTGGGAGGAAAAAGCGGCCTTTCTGGGAGAAAGTGTCCTAGTTTGGGGAGAAAGTGTCATAGTGCGGAGTGTAGTGTAGCAGATTAGGGGGGAATTGGGAGGTATTCCTAAGAGAACTGTCATTTCTGAGTGAAAAGGTCTTATGTGGGGGGGAAAAGGTGAGGAATGTGTGAGAAAGCTGGTGTTTCTGGGAGTAAATGCCATCTTTTGGGGGCTAGAAATGGTCTTTCTGGTGGGATGTGCCACATCTTTGTGAGGCAATCGGTGTTTGTGAGGGCCAATGGCATATATTCTGGATCAAAA
>NW_011170890.1:0-577 GCF_000146605.3 Meleagris gallopavo
AGACATAGTATTCGGAGCTAGTCAGGTGCATTCTGCACGTAGGCAAGCTAAGTGCAAACCGCTCCTTTCCGATGTGCGCACAGGAGCCCGCTCACTCGTCGGAGAAAAGCAGCCGGCTGAAGTGGCCCGTTCTCGGCAAGCGACAAACACGAGACCGCTGCTGACGGCTGAAAGCGGCGTTCGTGGAGAAGCCCGATTTCTCGGCCATGTACGGCCAAGTCTCCGGAGCGGTACAGCGCGAATGCCGCAATCTGCGCGTGAGAGCGAAGGAGTGCGATTCCGATGCCGACAAGTGCGAATTCAGCCTCCTGCACTACCTGCGAGTGGGGGTTTTTTCTGCACTGTCCTGAAATGATTACTCCTCACTGTCTGAAACGCTCTCCCTGAAAACACTACGGTTGTCGATCCTCAAACTTGCACATGCCTTTTTAGAGCGTGTTTTCCCTTCCACTCTTTTCCTCTCTGAAAGCAGATGTGTAGCAGTGAAAAAATTAACTAGTATGAATTGTGGCTCGAACTAAAGCAGAGACATAGTATTCAGAGGTAGGCGTAGTGCATTCTGCATGTAACCAAGGCC
>NW_011170891.1:0-559 GCF_000146605.3 Meleagris gallopavo
CAGAATTGTAGGGGTTGGAAGGGACCTCTAGAGATCATTGAGACCAACACCCCTGCCAAAGCAGGTTCCCTACACCAGGTCGCACAGGTAGGTGTCCAGGTGAGACTTGAATATCTCCAGAGAAGGAGACTCCACAACCCCCCTGGGCAGCCTGTTCCAGTGCTCCGTCACCCTCACTGTGAAGAAGTTCTTACGCACATTCGTGCGAAACTTCCTATGCTGCAGCTTATGTCCATTTCCCCTGTCTTGTCTCCACGTACCACTGAAAAGAGACTGGCCTCACCACTATGGCCGCCACACCTCAGATATTTATAAACCTGGATCAGGTCCCCTCTCAGTCTTCTTTTCTCAAGGCTAAACAGACCCAGTTCACTTAGCCTTTCTTCATAGGGGAGATGCTCCAGGCCCTTCACCATCTTTGTGGCCCTCGCTGGACTCTTTCCAAGAGATCCCTGTCTTTTTGTACTGAGGAGCCCAGAACTTGGACACAGTACTCCAGATGAGGCCTTACCAGGGCAGAGTAGAGGGGAGGATCACCTCCCTCGCCTGCTGGACACGC
>NW_011170892.1:0-503 GCF_000146605.3 Meleagris gallopavo
TCTTTCATAGGGAATAGTTGTACAAGAAATGAGTTAGACAGAGATAGGAAGGGATAGATAGAATGACAGCTAAGGACTTGAGAAAAGAGTCCATCAAAATTTGGAGAGGTGGAGCAGGTTCCAATAATCTCCCTGAAGATGAGAGATCAGCCAGATAGTTGGGAGGAATCTGAGCAAACAAGGAGCAAGGAATGGGGAAATCTGGAGAGCAGTGGGAAGAGCATGTGTCCAGATGGCCTGCTGCAAACATGTCCTGAAGCATGGTCATTGATTTAGGAGAGCTGGAGACACCTGGAGGATGAGGGACATCAGATACGCAGCAGGGCAGAGCAGCGGTGGACGCTGGGCATTAGTCACAGGGCATTGGCACTGGCACCACTGTCTGTGTCCCTGTGCCTGAAGGTATCTGTGTCCTGTGCAAACACAGTTCTGGAAAACATTGTCCTTTTAGGGAAAATAAATAAATAAATAATGAAATGAAATGAAATGAAATGAAATGAAAT
>NW_011170893.1:0-513 GCF_000146605.3 Meleagris gallopavo
AAGAAAAAAGAAACCACTTACCCCATTCCAAGGACCAATACTCCCCCACACTCTCAAGTGAAGGAAGCAGCTTCCAGGTCCAAATACCTACCAGCCCTTAAGTACGCTCAGGGTTCCCTGCTAAAAAAGAGAGAGACCAGCTCCACAATGGAGGAGAAAAAAAAATAAAAAAAAAGCACTCACTCCATCACCAAAGAACAAGGCATACTCCAAAGGAAGCACTCCCCAGGTTCACATGCTGCCCCTACTCTTCCCAGCCCTTACATGGGATCAGGGAGGGGTGGAGCCTGGCTCTGCCCCACTCCACAGCCAAACTGCCCCCAGCTGTGCTCGCAGGGCTGCACCCCGCCCCAGGTGCGGGTTCCACAAAAACAGGAGGGCAAGGGAATGCCCAGGCAAAGGCAAGGGCCAAGAGACATGGAAGGAAATGCCAAGGATGACGGCCCAGAAAATACGGCAGGGAATGCCAAAACTGAATGCCGACATGAATGTGGACAACACAAAGCCAAGGGT
>NW_011170894.1:0-490 GCF_000146605.3 Meleagris gallopavo
AGGGTGCTGAGGCAGTGGCACAGGTTGCCAGAGACATGGTGGATGTAGCTGGCCCTTTCAAGGTGAGCCTTGGCTCAGACTCTGAGCAACTTGATCTAGCTGTGGATGGTCAGCATGGGGAGTCGGATCACATCGCAAACCTACCTGCATACAAGCAGCGCACCAACATGGGGTGCATGATGTTCATTACCTGCTGGACACATCTCCAACCACTGACTGGAGGAGCCCAGGCAATCCTTCAACTCCATCTAGGCTGCAAAATGAAATCAGAAGAGACGCAGAACGTAATTTTAAAACACAACAAGGATGCACACAATGCCCTTAAAAAACACCGCATGGATGCAATTAGCACATGAATTACAGCCATCCAGCTTGAGATCCTCCAGAAAAGCAGAGCTCACAGCTCTGAAAGAAAGCAGGAATCACTCACCCCATTCTAAGGGCTCACCCACACCCAAGGAGCAGTCTCCAGATTCACATGCTGCTCTAC
>NW_011170895.1:0-342 GCF_000146605.3 Meleagris gallopavo
AACGTGGGCTTCATTCCTTCCATCAGCAGCTGCTCCTGGACTGACCTTCATTCATACAGTGACACCATCACTTCTAGCACGAGCTGACCTGCAAAACAGAGGGAAGAAAGTGGGATGACAACAAACACGGAGAGAACGTGTTTTTAACAACACACCAGTACACAAAGAAATGGAAACCTGGCCCGGCCGTGACGGCCCCGGCCCCCGGCCCCCTCCCCCCCTGCACCAGCACACACACACACACACACACACACACAGAAAGACAAATAAGAAAGCCATAACATAAGTAACAGCAGAAACACCAGTGCAATGGCAGTATATTAAGAAGGTAGGAAAAGGACT
>NW_011170896.1:0-372 GCF_000146605.3 Meleagris gallopavo
GCTTTCAGCCGTCAGCAGCGCTCTCGTGTTTCTCACTTGCCGAGAACGGGCGACTTGTGCCTGCTGCTTTTCTCCGACGCGCGAGCGGTCTCGTGTCCGCACGTCGGAGAGGAGCGGTTTGCACTTCGCCTTGGGTCCATGCAGAATGCACTAGGCCTAGCTGTTGAATACGACGTCTCTGCCTTCATTTCGAGCGGCAATTCTTTTTTGGTGTTGTTCTTCCATGGCTACGCTTGTGCATGCTCGGAGGAAAAGAGTGGAGAGCAAAACCCTCTCTAATAAGGCTGTTGGAAGTTCGGGGAGCGACATTTGTTTCGTCTCCCCAGGGAGAGAGAGCGTGACAGAAGTGGGGAGCGATCCTTTCGTGGCCTG
>NW_011170897.1:0-394 GCF_000146605.3 Meleagris gallopavo
GTGTGGCGTGGGGGGAGGAGAGGCAGCGGGCCTTCGGGGCCGGTCGGGGGGGCGTGTGGGGGCTGCAGACTGTCACTGAGACACGAGATGTCTCTGCAGAGCTGGAAGGTCAGGAGACACAACAGATACGAAGGGCTCCCATCATGCTCCTGAATGCCCCTCCTCTCCTGGCTGCACGCTGGTGGCAGGTGGAGGCAGGAACAAAGGGCAGGAGCAAGGGCAGAGAACTTCTTTGCTTTTTCTATCTCCCTAGAATAAACAAAAAAAAAAAACCAAGAAATCTTTCACATATGCATGGGATCTGTTGAGTCCCAGCCTGAAGCACAGGTTGAGGCACCTGCAGAAAGGAGCTGCTCAGCCCTGGGAGCACGAGGTGAAGGCAATTCAGCTGTGT
>NW_011170898.1:0-552 GCF_000146605.3 Meleagris gallopavo
GACAAAGGCCTCTCTGTGCAGAATGAATGACTTTATTCATGCCTCTACAGAAGGACTTTGTTCCAGGATGGCACAGGCACTGGTCTTTGCCACATGCCTCTCTGTTCCTCTGTTCCAAGTAGGGATCAGCTGTCCTGTTTGAAGACAAGTATGAACTTAGGCCTATTTTTAGATCATAATCTCAGAATTACAGAATCACAGAATAGTCATGTTTGAGGCCTCTGGAGGTCATCTGTTCCAACATCACTCCTCTAGACAAAAACACCTTGTCACAACTCATTGGATAAGGGTGATTGTAGGTTTTGAAATTCTCTCAGGCTAAACTAAAGTGAAATGTTGAGTCATTTTCCAAGGCTATCAGCACCACTGCAGGCATGTTCTGCAGTGGAGCTGGGAATTGCCATTCAAGAGGCTGTTCCAAAAACCATGGAGAAGACTGGCTGAGGAATGAGCTACCCTGAGATCACCTGGTCCACTAGTAGCAAACAGTCCTCACAAGAGCAGGTTACACAGAGGCGGCTGGCCAGGAGTCTTCCCATTTACACAAGCAGC
>NW_011170899.1:0-337 GCF_000146605.3 Meleagris gallopavo
ACTGATAATGCTCCCTAACGAAGCTCTCTAAGAGCAGAGAGAGAGATTCGTTCTAAAAGCTAAGAAATAGAACTATGCCCGCATTCTCCACCAAAATCTGTCACGGAGTTAACGAGATCAATCTACACCCGTGACAGGGGGCGGTAGGCCCCTGCCCTCCCCTTCCCAGCCCACAAAATGGGAAGGAAGGGAGGAAAAACAAAAAAAAACAGCGGCAACAATCTATGGAGGAAAACTTATTTTACTAATTATGATATCGGAATGAAAGATAACACAATATAATACAATCTGATTGAAATTGAGACTAATAAATACAAATAAAACAGGAGAGAGAGAG
>NW_011170900.1:0-447 GCF_000146605.3 Meleagris gallopavo
ATCTCACACCACTGACTGGAGGAGCCCAGGCAATCCTTCAACTCCATCAGGCTGCAAAATGAAATCAGAAGAGACGCAGAACATAATTTAAAACACAACAAGGATGCACACAATGCCCTTAAAAAACACCGCATGGATGCAATTAGCACATAGCCCTATTAATGACAGCCATCCAGCTTGAGATCCTCCAGAAAGCAGAGCTCACAGCTCTGAAAGAAAGCAGGATCACTCACCCATTCTAAGGCTCACCCACACCCAAAGGAAGCAGTCTCCAGATTCACATGCTGCTCTTACACCTAGCAGCCCTTCAGTGCACTTGCCACTACCCCCAAAAGACAAGATCACAGCCCTAGAAAGAAAAAAGAAACCACTTACCCCATTCCAAGGACCAATACTCCCCCACACTCTCAAGTGAAGGAAGCAGCTTCCAGGTCCAAATACCTACCA
>NW_011170901.1:0-559 GCF_000146605.3 Meleagris gallopavo
TCCAAGGACAGAAGTTGCAGATGCTGAGTAGTCGGACCACGTTTTCTTTAGGGATGGGAATGGTGAGATATTGCATCATTCTCTTGCGAAGCAGCTTTTGATCAGTTCAAACTGTGACTCAGTCCTGCGTAGCTTGCTTGAATCCGTTCCGTCTGTAGCCAGCTATACGGGAAGCTCTATGAAAAAGGGTAAAGAATACTTGGGGAAATATTGTCATAATTTGTTTCTACTAGTCTCAAAGCATACTGACTTAACAAGAAGTTTGCAAATCCTGTAGGGTACATCTTTTTGTACTCGTTTTAGATTTCACAACATTTACTAATTATAGTGTAGAGGAAGAACAAGCCTTCCTTCACCTACTCTGCGTCGCAGCCATGTTCAAAAACTCAGAGCAGTTCAATGCAAAATACTGTTTTAAGCTTAATAAATGAGGAATTCTAGCTTTTGAAAAGGAAAGTAACTACAATAAAAATCTTGAGCAATGACCAGGGCACTCTTAACCATCATAGGATTTTCTAGCTCTCTCATAATTTTGTTCGTCTGAATTTGTAAAAAATCC
>NW_011170902.1:0-499 GCF_000146605.3 Meleagris gallopavo
CAACTTGGGCACAAAATATACAGACCCACCTGGGAGAACAGAAAATAAAGAAGCAACTTACCCTCCCCTTATCCAGCTCCGCTCTCACATTTACAAGTGAAACTACAAGTTCAAATGCCATGAAAAAACGAGGGGATGAGATGCAGCAAGCACAGGGAGCAGGCAGGTAGGCACAGCAAAGCAGCAAACAAAGACCAATCTCTGAGAGGGGGGCTGCTTACAGAAATAAACCCGGGGCCTGCCTACAGAAAGCCCACACCTTTCACTCCCACTAAAGCTCCACCATTTTGACAGCCAAGCCAATAACTACCACTTCACTTCTCATGACTCTTCCCTGAGCTCCAGAACAAATAGTTACTTGAGGTCGCCTATTGCAACTGCAACTGCTCATAACTAATAATCAAGATTATATCTTTTCGTGACATAAGCAGCTCACTTCTGCTTGGTGGCAATGACAGTCCATTCCCATTGCATCCCTTCATGTCACAGCTGGCTTTCT
>NW_011170903.1:0-736 GCF_000146605.3 Meleagris gallopavo
AGAAGGCATTCAGTATCTCTGCCTTCTCAGCATCCCCCGTTACGAGGACCCCCCCCTCACTTAGTAAGGGGCCCACATTCTCCCTAGTTTTCCTTTTGCTATTAACATACTTGAAGAAGCCTTTTTTATTATCCTTTATCACTTTAGCCAGATTCAATTCCAGACGGGCTTTAGCCTTCCTCGTCGCATCCCTGCAGGCCCTGACTACATTCCTATATTCTTCCCAAGAATATTCCCAAGAATTCTTCCCTTGGCTCTGGCAGATGGGGTGGCCACATTCCTTGGAGCCCTGGGACCCCGAGTTCCTCATTTTCCAATGCGGTGCTCTCTTCCGGTCACACAGAGCACACCAAAGCCCACGATTTTGCAGCATGCGAAAGGTGCAGCTCAGTGGGAGGCCAGAGAAGAGACTTCTTCCTTCCAGCTCGCTGCTCCTTCAGATCCCTGGTGAGAACAGGAGGGGTTTTTGGCAGGTGCTGGCACAGGTTAGGAGCAAGACAGTGCAGCTGGGCGACTTGTAGGGAAGGGATAAAGAGAGGCAGAGAAATGGCTGCCTCCCCTCAGCGTTCTGACCTGAAACCATCCCCAGGGTATGCATCGGGGAGAAGAACTGCCCTATTCTTTGAGAAGAGTTTCTCTTCTTGTACAGAAACCCGTTGGCTGTTGGACCACATGGAAAGAGATGGAAGAAAATACAAGAAAGGTCTTGCAGAAAACGGTCCTTTGCTCCGTTCCC
>NW_011170904.1:0-400 GCF_000146605.3 Meleagris gallopavo
GCCAGGCTCACCTTGAAAGGCAACCTGTGCCACTGCATCAGCACCCTCACTGTACAAGACATTTTCCTTAGATTTCACCTCCATTTTCCCTTGTTCTTTCCTTTAGGTATTGAAAGGCTGTTACCAGGTTCCCTTGGAGCCTTCACTTCTCCAGGCTGAACAGCCCAGCTCTCCTTGCTTACAGGAGAGGGGTTCCATCCTTCGGGTCGTGTTTGTGGCTGTACTCTGGATGCACTCGCACAGCTCCATGTCTCCCTGCACTGAGGACTCCACATCTGGACGCAGCACTGCAGGTGAGGCCTGACCAGCGCAGAGCAGAGGGATGGGGATCTCCTCCCTTCGCCCCCTGACTGCGCATCTTTGATGCAGCCCAGGACTACGGTTGGTCTTTCTGGGCTGG
>NW_011170905.1:0-393 GCF_000146605.3 Meleagris gallopavo
ATTATATAGGGCGCGGTAAGCACAAGCCAAACCCCAAATAAGTTGTACCTCCTTAGAGTTATGTAAGCCGCGCTGTCCCTGACTCAAATACTGACTTAGTTTCTCAGGATCCCACAGATGTTCAAGTGTGAAATCCCATGACACTGCGGGTCCCCTTGCTTTTAAGATCTTTCCTAAACCTCTCCATACTCCCTGCCAGTCAGCACTCTCTGGTTCTGGAGGAGACTCCTTCCCTTTGTAAAGGAATATAATCACAATCCAGGAAAACAATAGCGCGCCCATGAGTATTAATTCAGAATTCGAAAACCGTCTGACAAACCGATAAGGAAGCCTGGAGACTGGTCTGAACGTTGTGCTGTTTGTAAAATTAGCCATTCCATCTGGGATGTGAAT
>NW_011170906.1:0-369 GCF_000146605.3 Meleagris gallopavo
CCCCTCCTGCTTATGCGCTCCCTTCGAGTCTTGGAAGGCTGTCATGAGCTATCTCCAGAGCTTTCTCTTCTCCCACACAAACAATCCCAGTTCCCTCAACATTTCTTTCTAAGAGAGGGGCTCCAGCCCTCTGATCGTCTTCGTGGCCCTTCTCTGGACCTGCTCCAAAAGCTCCACATCATTCCTGTGCTGGAGCCCCAGGCCTGGACGCAGTGCTGACACATGGGGCCGCACCAGGAGCCGAGTCGGAGGGGGACAATCACCTCCCTCTCCCTGCTGGTCGCTCCTCTTTGAATGCAGCCCAGGATACAGTTGGCCTTCTGGGCTGCAAGTGCACACTACTGGCTTATGTCCAGCTCTTTGTCCACC
>NW_011170907.1:0-652 GCF_000146605.3 Meleagris gallopavo
CATGGTGCACAGAGTGCAGCCATGTGCTCCGAGCAAGGAGCACAGGTTTGTGCAAGAGGCCCGGATGCAGGGCAGTGCCTTCATGACTGTATTGTGTCCAACAGGTGGCAGCAGAGCTGCGGTGCTCCCAAGTGCCGTAACAAGTGCCCGGAGAGATGTGTTGGTCTCTGGTGGAAACAGCAAGGAAGTGGAATGTGCATTTCCCGGCATGCCCCGGAACCTCACTTTGCTGACTGGTCATTGTCTGCCCAGCAGGTAAGGGCGATGCACACCCGCCAGCGTTTACCCATTCCAGAGCCCGGCACAATAGGGTTCCCCCAGAGCTCTGAATTGCGCTTCATGGTGCCCAGAAGGCTGCCTATCCTCTTTGTTCTGTGTCTTGCTTGTCTCTGGTCTTGCACTGTTTTCACTATTACATTCTCTTGTCCTCCGATTTTTTGTGTTCCTTGCCCCATTCTCTTGGCCTAATGACCCCTTGGCTTTGTGTTGCCACATTCATGTCGGCATTCAGTTTTGGCGTTCCCTGCCGTATTGTCTGGGCCGTCATCCTTGGCATTTCCTTCCATGTTCTCTTGGTCCTTGCCTTTGGGCATTCCCTTGCCCTCCTGTTTTTGTGGCAACACCTGGGGCGGGGTGCAGCCCTGCGAGCACA
>NW_011170908.1:0-449 GCF_000146605.3 Meleagris gallopavo
AATTCACCGCTGCAGTCACCGAGCCACTCTCCATGGTATTTCACAAGTCGAGGCAGTCAGGTCAAGTCCCTGCTGAGGAGAAAAAAGGTGACAGCACACCTCTCAGGAAGGATAGAAAGTGTGACGCGGGGAACTACCAGCATGTCAGTCTCACCTCTGTGCTGTTCACGGATCATGGAGCAGATCATCCTGCAAGTGACTCTCAAGCACACATTCCAGTGCGTCACCACCCTGTGCGTGAAAAGCTGCCTCCTAATAACCAACCTAAACCTCCCCTGTCTCACTTGAAAACCATTTCCCCTTGTCCTATCGCTATCCACCCTCCTAAACAGCCGTTGCCCCCTCCTGCTTATGCGCTCCCTTCGAGTATGGGAAGGCTGTCATGAGCTATCTCCAGAGCTTTCTCTTCTCCCACAGAAACAATCCCAGTTCCCTCAACATTTCTTTCT
>NW_011170909.1:0-328 GCF_000146605.3 Meleagris gallopavo
AGACTCTCTCGCTCATTTTGCACTGTTTCCCTGAGACTCTCCTTTTCAATTTCACAAACTCTCTCCCTCTCCAGGATAGTATTGAATAAGGCCCGGTAAGCATTAGCCAGGCCCCAAAAAATTTGGGCCTCCTCAGATCTTCCTGAGCCACGACATTCCTGTCTCAAATATCTGTTTAAATTTTCAGGGTCTTTCAGGTGTTCTGGAGTAAAGTTCCATGCACCGAGATTTCCATCTCTCTAAAGTCTCCACCCAGGCCTCTCCACACTTCCCTGCCACTCAGTATTACTGGTTTGGGGCAGCTTCCTCAAATATAATAAATACTAAT
>NW_011170910.1:0-619 GCF_000146605.3 Meleagris gallopavo
GAGCCCTTCCAGGCTCCCCCTCACCTCTTCTTCTAGGGAAGGACATCCCTGTTACACCTCGCTCAACTTTGCCTTCCTCAGCCTGTGGTTTTCCCAAACCCTTTTCGCTTCCCAGACTTTCATCGTTGCTGAAATACAATGTCAGTCATTTCAGTTTCACCCCCTCCCCTCCCCAGGATTCTGGAGCTCACACTGGATATCGGTTTCCCGAGCTCTGCAGATGACGGCTGTTCTCGCTTTCAACGTCCCGTCCCATCCCCACTCACAGCACTGCACCCTTTGCAGTTACAGCGGGAGGCTCCGGCCCCCAGCTTTTCTCTCGCTCCGAGTTGTTCTTACAAGGGGGGGTGGACGGGGATGTGTTCTCGTGCCGACCCAAACTCTAATAGCCCAAACTCACTGTTTTCCTTCACCTTTCTGCCCTTTTTGCCGTTTTTTTCCCCCACAATTCCACTCTTTGTACCCTCAATTACAGTTCCATGTACCATTAACAAATGCACTTCCATACAGCATCAAGGCAGTTCCTCCCACTGCCTTCAAGATCCACGAATCGAACAGTGCAGTCCTTTCAACTTCCACAAACACCCAGCACTTGGTCTCATCATTAGGGCACTCAATT
>NW_011170911.1:0-528 GCF_000146605.3 Meleagris gallopavo
AACAACCCATTGTATCGTTCAATCTTACCTGAGGCCGGTGCATGGTAGGGAATATGGTAAATCCACTCAATACCATGACCTTTAGCCCAGGTACCTACAAGAGAATTTTTAAAATGAGTCCCATTATCTGACTCAATTCTTTCTGGGGTACCATGTCGCCACAGGACTTGTGTCTCAAGACCTAGTATGGTATTTCGGGCGGTAGCGTGGGGTACTGCATAGGTTTCAAGCCACCCAGTTGTTGCCTCCACCATGGTGAGCACATAACGCTTACCATTACGAGATCGTGGCAAGGTGATATAATCAACCTGCCATGCCTCCCCATATTTGTACTTTTGCCATCGCCCTTTCTCCCAGAGAGGTTTCATTCTCTTGGCTTGTTTAATTGTGGCACACGTGTCACAGTCGTGAATGATTTGCGCAATAGCATCCATAGTTAAATCCACCCCTCGGTCTCTAGCCCACTTATATGTCGCATCTCTCCCTTGATGGCCTGAGGTCTCATGGGCCCATCGGGCTAGAATAATT
>NW_011170912.1:0-461 GCF_000146605.3 Meleagris gallopavo
GGTAAAATTCCAGTTTCCCAAGTAGTTTTCCTCACCTTGTAATGCCTCGAAGCAGTCTGCAAATATGTGGGTGGTGCAAACCCCCTCAGATGTCATGATCTCGTACATCCAAGCTGCTGGTTATACATGCTACAGTAGAAACTCGTTATTCCGAATCTTATTCATGCGCAATGTTACACTCTCCAACAATGTCTTCTCTTATAAAATTCAGAATTAGCAATTCCATTATTGGCCTGTATTTGCCAGGATCTGGGAATAAGGAACGGCCACCAGGGCTCTGCAGAACAGGAGCCCTGGGACAGTTCTGAATTGGCCTTCTTATCCCCAGAAAACATCTCCCAGATTAGGAAAGTGGAGAGCTATTTGTCTAAATAATAATAAAGTTTAAACAACTTTTAAACCAGCTCTGAACAGTGACATGAAGCTAGCGGCTGCTTGACCTACAGTCCTTCCATAAAATC
>NW_011170913.1:0-417 GCF_000146605.3 Meleagris gallopavo
GAGGAAGGCAAGCACTGGCAGTCATGCCAAGGAGGAGGGAAGGGTAGCTACCGGGCATGGATCCACCCAGCCAGCAGAGCAAAGCCGACCGTTCAGCACAAGGCAAGAGGCGAAGGATGCCCACGAGGCGGGGACCCACCTGGGAAACCGAGAAGGAGCTGCAAATGCAGCAAGCACTGCACAAAAGCCTCGAGAGCTGCCTGCACTTCCAGAAGCCTGGAAAGGAAAAACACAACAGTCAAGGCACAGAGGACAGCATCAGGTAAGTGAAGGCAAGCTAAGAGGAATGGCATGGGCAAGGAGACAAGGGAGGCAAAGCAAGGCAAGGCAAAGAATGGAAAGCAAAGGAGCAAATGAAAGCAAAGCCAACAAACATACTCTGAACAGGAAAGGAATGCTTGCAGCAAGGAACAAGAT
>NW_011170914.1:0-414 GCF_000146605.3 Meleagris gallopavo
ATCGGAAGGAGCGGTTTGCACTTCGCCTTGGCTACATGCAGAATGCACTACGCCTACCTCTGAATACTATGTCTCTGAATTATTTAGAGCCACAATTCATACTAGTTAAGTTTTCTCTGCTACACACCTGCTTTCAGAGAGGAAAGAGTGGAAGGGAAACACGCTCTAAAAGGCATGTGCAAGTTTGAGGAGCGACAACCGTAATGCTCTCAGGGAGAGCGTTTCAGACAGTGAGGAGTAATCATTTCTGGACTTCGGAGAAAAACCCCCTCCACTCGCAGGTAGTGCAGGAGGCTGAATTCGCACTTGTCGGCATCGGAATCGCACTCCTTCGCTCTCACGCGTTGAAAGCGGCATTCGCGCTGAACCGCTCCGGAGACTTTGCCGTACATGGCCGAGAAATCGGGCTTCTCC
>NW_011170915.1:0-428 GCF_000146605.3 Meleagris gallopavo
GTTTTCCCAAACCACTGCTCCAAGGGAAAAAAGGAAATAAAAGAGATTTATTTTATATGCTACCTGCTTGAAGGCATATACCACTCTCACTTCAAAAGCATGAAAGAGAAAACTAAAATGCACAGAGTACTCTCTTCCAACAACACGTGCAGTTGGTCGGGGCAGCAAATGGCGCAGCTCCGTATCACAAAGAACTGCAGTCATGAGCACCGAGCCCCCCAGCGCCAGCCAAACCAACCAGACGTGCCGATGGACAGGCAGAATCCTTCAGTAGGACAGCCAAGGAAAAACGTCCAATGAAGCACCCGCTTCTCAGCCTTCTGGTTCCTCTTTGAAAACCCAGAAGTCTCTGTATTAGCTCCGCCTCTAGCCTGTAAAGCCCGAGCTCGCAGTCTGGTGGAAGTCCAAGCACAGGTCGGGTTATTACA
>NW_011170916.1:0-616 GCF_000146605.3 Meleagris gallopavo
GGAGTCGGATCACATCGCAACCTACCTGCATACAAGCAGCGCACCAACATGGGGTGCATGATGTTCATTACCTGCTGGACAGATCTCACACCACTGACTGGAGGAGCCCAGGCAATCCTTCAACTCCATCAGGCTGCAAAATGAAATCAGAAGAGACGCAGAACAGAATTTACAACACAACAAGGATGCACACTATGCCCTTAAAAACACCCACCGCATGGATGCAATTAGCACATAGCCCTATGAATTACAGCCATCCAGCTTGAGATCCTCCAGAAAAGCAGAGCTCACAGCTCTGAAATCAAGCAGGAATCACTCACCCCATTCTAAGGGCTCACCCCACACCCCAAAGGAAGCAGTCTCCAGATTCACATGCTGCTCTTACACCTAGCAGCCCTTCAGTGCACTTGCGATCCCCCAAAAAGACAAGATCACAGCCCTGAAAGAAAAAAAGAAACCACTTACCCCATTCCAAGGACCAATACTCCCCCACACTCTCAAGTGAAGGAACCAGCTTCCAGCTCCAAATACCTACCAGCCCTTAAGGACGCTCAGGGTTCCCTGCTAAAAAACAGAGAGAGCAGCTCCACAATGGAGGAGAAAAAAAAAAAAAAAA
>NW_011170917.1:0-523 GCF_000146605.3 Meleagris gallopavo
CTACAACATAGGTAAGCGCTTTCCATTTGTGATCCTCTTGTTGCAATAATCTTACTTGCCTAACTTTCCTGGATAGTTCTTAATTACAACATCTGTGTATTCGTTGATTATACATTAGGTTAAATTATAACGTGGGTGCCAAAATTGTCTCCGTATTAAGCTACCTCATCATCTGTTTTCCACTACTATTTGTTCTTTGCAGTAGGCATCAAAGGTGAGACTGAATTGGAAAGTGAACGTGTGACTACTTTGGAAAATCAACCAACTCCTGGGAGAAAACTACAGCACAACCTCTGCAGGCTCCTTCTGCATCTGCCTGGGGCACTGGCAGCAGTGCTGAAGATGAGAGTCCAGAAGGCACTCAGGCAGAAGTTAAAATTCAAAATGTGAAAGTAAGAATGAAGGCTTTAACAGAAGCTTTTGTCACTAAATTCAGAGAATTATTCTCAAACCTCCAAGACGTGACTGTTTTCACTTTGTGAGGAATAAACATGCAGCAGAAGAAACACTATCTGACTCCTTT
>NW_011170918.1:0-565 GCF_000146605.3 Meleagris gallopavo
AAACCCAATGCATTGCAATGCAGAAGGAGCAGGAACCAAGGCAGAACCACAGAAACAACATGGAAACCAACCGAGGAACCAACATCAACCCATGCAGCAGCAGCAGCCTCTGCAGCAACATGAAATGCAAAATACAAGGTCATGGCAAAGCACAGATGACCACCGAGTGTGCAGGAGGCCAAAATCTTGGCATCCGTGCCCGGGAGGAGGAAAGGGTAGCTACTGGGCATGCTGCTGCCTCCACCACACATGCACCTGCAGGGTCGCCAGCCCAGAAGGAGTCTGTGGCTGCCAGTCGGAACAAAACACCTCTCTGGAGGAAGGCAAAGCACTGGCAGTCATGCCAAGGAGGAGGGAAGGGTAGCTACCGGGCATGGATCCACCCAGCCAGCAGAGCAAAAGCCTCCAGGCCAGCACAAGGCAAGAGGCAAGGATGCCCACGAGGCGGGGACCCACCTGGGAAACCGAGAAGGAGCTGTAAACGCAGCAAGCACTGCACGAAAGCCTAGAGAGCTGCCTGCACTTCCAGAAGCCTGGAAAGGAAAAACACAACAGTCAAGGCACA
>NW_011170919.1:0-459 GCF_000146605.3 Meleagris gallopavo
GCTGGATTTCCTTTGGCATCAAGTAAGCATCGTGAGACGCTCTGATGCCCTCTCACAATTCTTCTCCCTCCACCAGCACAAGAGCTGGCGTAAACAAGGCGCAATGACACTGCCACAGGCATTCTGGGGATTTTTAAAGCTTTATGACAGTTTTGCCCCTCTGCGGTTCACTCTCGATCTCCTTGTTTGGCCTGGAGAAGGGAAGGCTGCGGGGTGAACCTCATTGCAGCCTTCCAGTACATAAAGGGAGCCTGCAAACAGGAGGGGAGCCAATTCTTCAATAGCGTAGCTAACGTCAGGCCAAAGGGGAAATGGTTTTGAGTTCGAAGATGGGATGTCAGATTGGAGAGTGATGAGATGCTGGAAGCAGCTGCCCAGAGAGGTTGTGGATGCCCCGTCCGATCCCTGGAGGTGTTCGAGGCCAGGCTGGATGGGGCCCTGGGCAGCCTGGTTTAGTAT
>NW_011170920.1:0-750 GCF_000146605.3 Meleagris gallopavo
AGTGATCTGGAGAAGTCTTAAGAACCATCTGAACATAATTTATTTTGACATTATGAAATAAACTTCATTTATGGCATGCTTAAGAAATTCTTATTTGCCTAACGATAACACAAAACATTAGATGACAGACATAGAAAGAACATGTCACTTTCTTTGGACTTCTTATTTTCTTCATTCGTTATGGCTGGTAACTTTTAACCTGTCTGGCTGCTCCCATATAGCTTTATTAATGTACAAGCAGACTGATCCAACTATCCTAGTTTCCATTTCATTATCAGTAACTTTTCAATGGCTTCAGACCAGATTGCTGCTTTAAAAAAGTACTGTTTAGCATCTTTCTTTTGTGCAGTTTGTTTCTACATAACCTTACAGGCACTACACATGTAAAAAAGAACCACAACAAACTAACAGCACATATACCCACACACAGTATGTTCAGGTACCTAGTTCTGCACATTTAAAAGTAGCAATGCATAAATTAAGTGCTCTTTTCATTGCTGTTCCATTACAGTTATCTTGCAAGTTGAAAAATACTTCAGCACAGTTAAAGGAATAAAATGATTACATGACATGTTCTCATTTTGCTTTCTATATCCTATTGATTTTTAAAAGTACTGGTAAATGCATTTAGGTTCTGGTCTATAGCAGTTGTTTCCGTTATACCTATAGCATTTCAGGATTGAAGAATTTCAATTTCTAGGATCACAAAGGTCAACTGACTAACAGAAAACAAACTCTTAAGACACGAAG
>NW_011170921.1:0-386 GCF_000146605.3 Meleagris gallopavo
GCGAGAGGAAGGAGGCGGGCATGGCGACGAGGGAGGAGGAGGAACGCAGTGAAAGGAAGAGAAGAAGAGGAGCTCGAAGGAATGCAGAGAAACGACGTTGAAAGGAGAGAAGAGAAGGCGTGCTTTAGAACAGATGAAAGTAATGCAAAGGCGTGGTCTGGAAAGAAAAGAACCAAGAAAAGGAAAGGAAACAGGAGAAGGCAAAGCCAAAGGAGCAGTAAACAAATGCGAAGAGGAAAAGAAAATAGCAAAGTAACCAAGGAAAAAAGTACAAAGAGAAAGCAAAGGCGTAGACTGCAAGAATATGGCCAAGGAAAGAATTCAGAGAAACACAGGGAGACAATAAAAAAGACCAAACAACAATCTAAGGAGAGTATGTGGGAAAA
>NW_011170922.1:0-462 GCF_000146605.3 Meleagris gallopavo
GATGGGGAAGGGAAGAAGGGCAATAGAAAAGATAGGAAATAGAAGCAAGGAGTCTTTGTAGGAAGCAAGAGGGAGATAGTCACCACCATGGGTCCAGTGTGGCTCGTAGTTCAATCGTTGTTCTTCAGTAGTGGTAGCTCATTGGGCGTTGTTGTTCCATTGACAACAACAACTTTTCAGTGGTAGTGCAAACTTATTTCTAAGTCCAAAGTGGTTGAGTCAGCTCTCCTTGGAGTGGCAGCTTCTGGCTCTGGGATCTCAGCAGAAACTCCTTTGTTCCCATCTTCCGGGCCTTGCCAGCAGATAAGAGGGAGCAGGGATGCCCACCTGCATCCTGTTTTTCACAGGACATGATGGTATCATTCCCCAATTTTCCCATACCAAGCTGGAGTTATTTGGTCACAGGCCAGATCTTCCACCAGTAAACACTCCTAAGCACTCTCTTCCCAAGGCACACAGGGG
>NW_011170923.1:0-457 GCF_000146605.3 Meleagris gallopavo
AGCAAGATCAGAGTTGGTGCTGGAGGCTGTAAGGGGAGGCAGGAAAGTGAGCAGGATGGAATTGCAGCCACGGGGTGGAACTGGCTGCCATTTGTGCTGGGCTATGGGATTTGAGCAAGGCCGCTCTGAGCAGCCGCTGCCAGGCCTCGCCTGGCCCCAGCCCAGCAGCACGCGGCCGTTTGCCTCTTACCGGTGTCCTCTCCAGCACAGGCGTTGCACTCCCAGCTGGCTGCGCTGTGACTCAAGTTGGAACAGCGCCGGTGAGTGCCTTGTGCAGCACAGGAGCTGCAGAGGAGCAGCTGCCAGGGCCTGGGGAAACAAACGGGTTGTGGCCGTGAGGACACAGTACCTGAGCCAGGGAGCGCCCGGCACAGCTCTGGTGCTCAGTGTGTGCTCCCCCAGGCTGTGAGGCTGCAATCCCACCGCAGAGGTAACTCACCCCTCCTCCCTCCTGCCT
>NW_011170924.1:0-669 GCF_000146605.3 Meleagris gallopavo
GAGCCATCTCGCGCCTGGGCCCCTACCAGCCTGGACAGGACCAGCCTCTACGTCAACGGTGAACAAGGCCTCTCCTGCTGCCTCCCTCTGGCCCCCCGCCTTCCCCTCACGGAGCTCCAGCTCATGTCTCTCTCTCTCTCATTCCAGGTTACAACGAACAGCCAGTGACGCAGCCAGTGACGCCCAGTGAGTACCACACAGGGGCAGGAGGCACCCAAAAGGCAACGGGTGCCTCGCGGGCCTCTCGTCCCATCAGCTTGTGAACCTGGGACAAGTGCAGAACCCGCCAGACTTTCCCGTCATAATGACGGCTGGGGAGGAGAAATAGCTGGCCAGGCACCACTGCCTTTGCCCTCCCACAGCCTTCACAGCTGTCCTCCTGCACCCCCTCACTCCCCATCTGTGCTTCTTGCAGCTCCCACTCGGCCACCAACGACACCTCCAGGCCTCGAGCGTTTCACCGTCAACTTCACCATCACCAATCTCCCCTACGATTCCGACCTGCACGTTCCTCACTCGGCAAAGCTCAACACCACCCAGAGGGTCATGACCACCTTGGTACGTAACCCGCAACGCTGCCAAGGCCGCAGGGAGAGCTTGCCACTGGGACTGGAAAGTAGCCAGGGATGCAAGCAGGGTTCTCATCAGAAACCTTTCTCGTTGCCAGCT
>NW_011170925.1:0-531 GCF_000146605.3 Meleagris gallopavo
ATGCCGCTTTCCGCGCGTGAGAGTGAAGGAGAGCGATTCCGATGCCGACAACTGCGAATTCAGCCTCCTGCAACACCTGCGAGTGGGGGTTTTTTTCTCCGCAATCCAGAAAGGATTACTCCTCACTTTCTGAAACGCTCTCCCTGAGAGCACTACATCTGTCGCTCCTCGAACTTCCAGGTGTCTTATTAGAGAGGGTTTTCCCTTCCACTCTTTTCCTCTCTGAATGCAGAAGTATAGCAGTTGGAGAGCCTCGCAGGGACGAATTGTGGCTCGAAATAAAGGCAGAGACATAGTATTCAGAGCTAGTCGTGTGCAATCTGCATGTAGCCAAGGCGAAGTGAAAACCGCTCCTTTCCGATGTGCGGACAGGTGCCCGCTCACTCGTCGGAGAAAAGCAGCCGGCTGAATTGGCTCGTTCTCGGCTAGCGAGAGACACGAGACCGCTGCTGACAGCTCAAGCTGCATTCGGGGAGAAGCGCGATTTCTCGGCCAGCTCCGGCAAAGTCTCCGGAGTGGTTCAGCGCGAAG
>NW_011170926.1:0-439 GCF_000146605.3 Meleagris gallopavo
CGAAGTAACATGAAGAGAGAAAACAACACTGCAGTTCAATCTGATGTTAAGAGGTAGTGAGGGAGAGTGTACCTGATAGCTTGACTAGAGAAACCGACTTACCTGACAGAGCTCACGGCAGCTCTCAATAGTACCTTCTCACCTGATTTTGTTTACTTTGTGCGTTCAGTTACACAAGGAGAGAAAAAACAGACTGTACATATTGAACAATAATCTCAGCTTACTGTATTTTGCAGGCTTCTTGCCCAGTGTATAATTAAGGCAGGCTGAAGGCCGTGCTTCTCCAGCGCTCGCAGAGTACTTAATCCATGCTGGACAAGAAACTGCAGTTTTGTCACTGATTCTGGCCTGAGTATCAGAAGAAACAGCCCTCAGTTAGTATTTTCTCTTTGTCTTCTATTCACACGTCTACCCGTTTGATGAAAACAAGTAACCAGTA
>NW_011170927.1:0-455 GCF_000146605.3 Meleagris gallopavo
GACATTTTCTCCAAGAAATAGGAGTTTTCTCCCCAAAAATATAACATTTTCTCTCAGAAATACCAGTTTTCTCGCAAAATACGCCATTTCTCCCAGAAATTCCACGCTTCTCCCCAAAAGTACGCCATTTTCTGCCAGGAACTGCACTTTTCTCCCACAAATCCCATATTTCAACCAGAAACATGGCGTTTTCTCCACGAAATTGCAGTTGTCTCTCAGAAATATATTTTCTCCCAGAATACCAGTTTTTCTCCCCAAAATATGACCTTTTCTCCCCAAAATATGACATTTTCTCCCCGAAGTTGCAGTATTCTCCCCAGAAATATGATATTTTCTACCAGAAATCCCCGCTTTCTCCCAGAAATACGAGAGTTTCTACGACAAATCTCAGGTTTCTCCCTGAAAATACGGCATTTCTGCAAAAAATGGCACTTTTCTCCCAGAAAAATGTCGCT
>NW_011170928.1:0-370 GCF_000146605.3 Meleagris gallopavo
TTTGTGGTGGAAAATGTCGTATTTTTGTGATAAAACTGTCACTTGTTGGAGAAAATACCATATTTTGGGGGAGAAAACTGCCATTTCTGAGAGTTAAATGCCGTATTTCCGGGAGAAAACTGGTATTTCTGGTAGAAAACGCTGATTTTGTTGTGAGAGAACTGGTATTTCTGGTACCAAAATGTCATATTTCATAGGGAGAAATCTGGCTAGTTTCTGGAATAAAACGTGATATTTCAGGGGAGAATCCTGCAATTTCTGGGTGAAAATGGCGTATTTTGGGGGGGGAAACTGCCGTTTCTGAGAGAAGATGTCCTATTTTCGGAGGGAAAACCGGTATTTCTGTGAGAAAATGTGATATTTCTTGGAG
>NW_011170929.1:0-563 GCF_000146605.3 Meleagris gallopavo
AAAGGGTAGAAACACTGTTGAATCCAAACAGAAAGAAGACAACGTCGGCACATGGCACTGACATCCCATCAGCACTGGGGAGACCTGAAGACGGGGAAAGAAAGCACCCAGTGAAAGCAACGTGAGCACGAGGGACATCCGACACCAAGCCCAGAGCACCTCAGCGAGCGTGTTAAACAGGACACGTCAGGGATCAACGTACCTCGGCACAGAGACTAAGCGTTGGATATTGGCATCCACCTACAGCTGCGGTTTCCTGCTGCTTCCACCAAGAGCCTGGCTAAAGTCCTGGCACCGCTCGCGAGGGCCGCAGTTCCACGCTGCAAGCGTTTGGGCACAGGACAACGAAAGCAGAGACCGCCTTCCGGTAGGGACACCAATGTCACTTACCCGCTCCAGGGATCAGGGCACAGCCAATGCAGCAACTCAGGGGGCCCAGAAGGCCAACAGCATCTGGCAGAGGACTCGGCCCATCTGGAAAGAGTGAAGACATCTTCGTGTCTTGTAACGTCCACGCCTTTCTGAGTAACAGGACACGTTCAACGCGGCAACTCAGGCAGCCC
>NW_011170930.1:0-637 GCF_000146605.3 Meleagris gallopavo
AACTAGTCTGGCCTGGGCTACTGGTATCTTGCTGTTACAGTTGCTACATTTGCTTATGCTGTTGCCTAAAACTAGAAGGATCAGCTTGAACACAATAGGAATTCTTACTATTCTCAGCAATCTAGATTGCTGGTTGTGACGGACTGATTTTCCTACTCTGATTCCTTCTTTGTTCTGTAAGAAATCTTTCGGATTCTTTCTGATTCACAACATATTGATGGGTCAATCTTTCCTAGTGCATTTCCTACATGCAGCTCCCCAGTAATTCCCTGGACTATCAAATGTCTTGAAATGCACGTTGACATTTGGCATACAGGTTGACAACAACTGCGTTAGGGATAATCCTCTGCCTACATTTCTGGACTAATTGAAATCAAAATGATTGATCTTTATGGCTTAAGTAAGACAGGGTGGAATACGTTGTTGTGCTATATTGATTCTTGCAGCCACTGACTTGAGAATCCCTTGGGTTTTGCAAGAGACTGAAAATTTGGCAGGAGGATAATCTATTGTCATGACTATGCCCACGTTTGGCCTGATGACTGACCTGAAAAATGCCATCTCACATCAATTCAGCTGAATGGATCCAAATCTGATGGCTGAGATATCTGTTGGAGTTTCCTTCTGGCAGAGGTGG
>NW_011170931.1:0-651 GCF_000146605.3 Meleagris gallopavo
TTGGGGGATGGCAAGTGCACTGAAGGGCTGCTAGGTGTAAGAGCAGCATGTGAATCTGGAGACTGCTTCCTTTGGGGTGTGGGGTGAGCCCTTAGAATGGGGTGAGTGATTCCTGCTTTCTTACAGAGCTGTGAGCTCTGCTTTTCTGGAGGATCTCAAGCTGGATGGCTGTCATTAATAGGGCTATGTGCTAATTGCATCCTTGCGGTGTTTTTTAAGGGCATTGTGTGCATCCTTGTTGTGTTTTAAATTATGTTCTGCGTCTCTTCTGATTTCATTTTGCAGCCTGATGGAGTTGAAGGATTGCCTGGGCTCCTCCAGTCAGTGGTGTGAGATCTGTCCAGCAGGTAATGAACATCATGCACCCCATGTTGGTGCGCTGCTTGTATGCAGGTAGGTTTGCGATGTGATCCGACCTCCCCCATGCTGACCATCCACAGCTAGATCAAGTTGCTCAGAGTCTCGACCCATGCTCACCTTGAAAGGCAACCTGTGCCACTGCATCAGCACCCTCACTGTACAAGACTATTTTCCTTAGATTTCACCTCCTATTTCCCTTGTTCTTTCCTTTAGGTATTGAAAGGCTGTTACCAGGTTCCCTTGGAGCCTTCACTTCTCCAGGAGGCTGAACAGCCCAGCTCTCCTTGCTTA
>NW_011170932.1:0-443 GCF_000146605.3 Meleagris gallopavo
TTCTAGGAGAAAATGTCATATATCAGGGGAGAATCCTGCAACTTCTGGGGAAAAATGTCATATTTCTAGGCAGACGACTGGTATTTCTGGAAGAAGATGTCATGTTTCTGGTTGAAAAAAGTCATATTTCTGGGAGAAAACGGCCGTTCCTGGCAGAAAATGTCGGATTTTTGCAAGAAACCTGGTATTTCTGAGAGAAAATCTGACCTTTTGGGGAGAAATCTGTTATTTCTTGGAGATAATGTCATATTTTGGGGGAGAAAACTGGTATTTCTGGGAGGAAATGTTTTATTTTTGTGGAGGAAATGGGTATTTCTGGGAGATAGCGACATTTTTTCTGGGAGAAAAGTGCCTATTTTTTGCAGAAAATGCCGTATTTTCAGGGAGAAACCTGAGAGTTGTCGTAGAAACTCTCGTATTTCTGGGAGAAAGCGGGGATTTCT
>NW_011170933.1:0-452 GCF_000146605.3 Meleagris gallopavo
GAAAAGAGTGGAAGGGAAAACAAGCTCTAATAAGGCATTTGCAAGTTCGAGGAGCGACAGCTGTAGTGCTCTCAGGGAGAGCCTTTCAGAAAGTGGGGAGAGATCCTTTCAGGACTGCGCAGAAAAAACCCCCCACTCGCAGGTAGTGCAGGAGGCTGAATTCGCACTTGTCGGCATCGGAATCGCACTCCTTCGCTCTCACGCGTAGAAAGCGGCATTCGCGCTGAACCGCTCCGGAGACTTTGCCGGAGCTTGCGTTTCTCCCCAAATGCCGCTTTCAGCCGTCAGCAGCGGTCTCGTGTTTCTCGCTTGCCGAGAACGGGCCACTTCAGCCGGCTGCTTTTCTCCGACGAGTGAGCGGGCTCCTGTGCGCTCATCGGAAAGAGCGCAGAATGCACTACGCCTACCTCTGAATACTATGTCTCTGCCTTTATTTCGAACCACAATTCATG
>NW_011170934.1:0-469 GCF_000146605.3 Meleagris gallopavo
GAAACGCGATTTCTCGGCCAGCTACGGCAAAGTCTCCGGAGCGGTTCAGCGCGAATGCCGCTTTCTACGCGTGAGAGCGAAGGAGTGCGATTCCGATGCCGACAAGTGCGAATTCAGCCTCCTGCACTACCTGCGAGTGGGGGGTTTTTTCTGCGCAGCCCTGAAAGGCTCTGTGCCCACTTTCTGAAACGGTCTCCCTGAGAGCACTACAGCTGTCGCTCCTCGAACTTGCAAATGCCTTATTAGAGCTGGTTTTCCCTTCCACTCTTTTCCTCTCTGAATGCAGATGTGTAGCAGTGGAAACCTCACTAGCATGAATTGTGGCTCGAAATAAAGGCAGAGACATAGTATTCAGAGGTAGGCGTAGTGCATTCTGCGCTCCTTTCCGATGCGCGCACAGGAGCCCGCTCACTCGTCGGAGAAAAGCAGCCGGCTGAAGTGGCCCGTTCTCGGCAAGCGAAAATAAAGG
>NW_011170935.1:0-569 GCF_000146605.3 Meleagris gallopavo
AGATGCCCTCCGAATTGAGAGAGACTCCCTGCAATCCAAACTCAACAGTCTTCAATCTCAACAAGACACCCTCCAATCTGAGCTAGATACTCTCATAATCGAACGAGACAGGCTCCGAGCTGAACTGGAGGATGAGAGCATTGGAACTGACCAACCTGATCAACTACAGGAAGCACCACAATTGATGTCACTTGCCCCTGTAAGAGGACGGAAAATGAAACGAATCTCGACTCAGTTAGAAGAGAAGAAAGAAGAGGAGAGAGGTCCAGAGGAGTGTCTCCAAGATCCACAAGAAGCACCCCTAAGTCCAGGGGAGGGGCCCTCAGTAAGACCACGGTCACCGGCGCCAATGAGGGCAACAAGAAGTCCCGAAAGAGTAAGAGGTGAGCAAGATATCGTTACCACTGTTGATCGATCTCTGAAAATGAATGAAATTCGAAGTCTGAGAAAAGACTTTTCACGTCACCCAAATGAGCCTATTGCCACTTGGTTACTTCGATGTTGGGACAATGGGGCCAACAGTGTGTGGCTGGATAGTAGAGAAGCTCGCCAACTGGGTGGCATTGCTA
>NW_011170936.1:0-452 GCF_000146605.3 Meleagris gallopavo
GCCCGCTCACTCGTCGGAGGAAAGCAGCCGGCTGAAGTGGCCCGTTCTCGGCAAGCGAGAAACACGAGACCGCTGCTGACGGCTGAAAGCGGCGTTCGGGGAGAATCGCTATTACTCGGCCTTCTACGGCAGTCTCCGGAGCGGTTCAGCGCGAATGCCGCTTTCTGCGTGTTAGAACGAAGGAGTGCGATTCCGATGCTGACAATTGCGAATTCAGCCTCCTGCACTACCTGCGAGTGGGGTTTTTTCTCCGCAGTCCTGAAAGGATTTCTCCCCACTTTCGGTCACGCTCTCCCTGAGAGCACTACAGCTGTCGCTCCTCGAACTTGCAAATGCCTTATTAGAGAGGGTTTTCCCTTCCACTCTTTTCCTCTCTGAATGCAGATGTCTAGTAGTGGAAAACCTGACTAGCATGAATTGTGGCTCGAAATAAAGGCAGAGACATAGTATTC
>NW_011170937.1:0-476 GCF_000146605.3 Meleagris gallopavo
TTTTTCTGTGGTTTCTGCCTTGGTTCCTGCTCCTTCTGCATTGCAATGCATTGGGTTTTTTTCCAGGGTTGTTTATTTCCCTTTGTTTCTATTCTTGGAACTGCTTTTCCTTTCCTGAGCGTATTCCCCTCTGTTTGTGAGGATCTCAAGTGATTTTGCTTTGCTCTCCTTGGCTTTTTTTTACATACTCGTTCTTTCCTTTTGCTGGTTTTTCCTGGCTTTGGTTTGCTCTTTGGTTATTGTTGGTATAGGGGCCTTGCACTGCTGTTAAATTTTGGTTCTTTCTTTCCATTGTTAAGCACTGGTGAGCTTTGTTCTCTCTTTACTTTGCTAGGATTCTTTGCTTTGCCATGCTAGTGTATTGAATTCATTGGCTTTCCTCTTGTATTTCTCATCCTCGCTTGGCTTTGCTTCGTTTTCATTTCCTTGTTTTTGTTTTGTTCTTTTTTTTTTATTTTTATTTTTTTCTGTTAGTG
>NW_011170937.1:21146-21530 GCF_000146605.3 Meleagris gallopavo
GTATGTTGGTTTCCTCGGTTTGTTTTCCATGTTGTTTTTCTGTGCTTTCTGCCTTGGTTTCCTGCTCCTTCTGCATTGCAATGCATTGTTTTTTTCCAGTGTTGTTTTATTTTCCCTTTTGTTTCTATTCTTGGAACTGCTTTTTCCTTTCCTGAGCGTATTCCCCTCTGTTTGTGAGGATTTCAAGTGATTTTTGCTTTTACTCTGCTTGGCTTTTTTTCTACATACTCGTTCTTTCCTTTTGCTGGTTTTTTCCTGGCTTTGGTTTGCTCTTTGGTTATTGTTAGTATGCTGGCCTTGCATTGCTGTTAAATTTTGGTTCTTTCTTTCCATTGTTAAGCACTGGTGAGCTTTGTTCTCTCTTTACTTTGCTAGGATTCTTTG
>NW_011170938.1:0-615 GCF_000146605.3 Meleagris gallopavo
CCCAATACTCTCACCTGTCAGCACCAGCTCCACGGGGCTCAACTCTTAATTTTGGACTGTCCCACAGTGGCTCTGACACCTGGTACCGACACTGACTACGTCCCCCGCATCTTCCAGCTTTGTGACAGCAAAGGAGAACTCAGCTGTATCCTGCTCCTTGTCTTTTTCCTTGTCGGATCTCAGAGTTCCATTCAACCAGAGCTGGACATGGGCTCGCACGCGGGGCAGGTGGCAGCGCAGGGTGACATTGTCCCCCAGGGACACCCCCTGGCTGGGGTGCAGCGACAGGGAGGGTGGGGGCACTGGGACAGGGCACAGCAGTCAGCCTTGTCCCTGCACACCCTCCTCTGCCCCTCTCATGGCCCCCTGACCACGCTGCCCTCCCTCTCTCCCCCATTCTCCCCCCTGTCCCCGTACTCACGTTGCTGTGCCCTGCTCACTGCCACCAGCCACCAACCTGCAAGGGACACGGTCCTGGTCCCCACACAGGGCCCACCAACCCCCCGTGGCACCACGTCCCCATTGTCACTCACCCAGGATGAGGGCCAGCGCCATTGGTGCTATGAGGCTGCAGCAGCTTGGGGACAACGAGACTGCAGTGGGGTCAGGGAGTGG
>NW_011170939.1:0-615 GCF_000146605.3 Meleagris gallopavo
CGGAGGACAAGAGAATGTAATAGTGAAAACAGTGCAAGACCAGAGACAAGCAAGACACAGAACAAAGAGGATAGGCAGCCTTCTGGGCACCATGAAGCGCAATTCAGAGCTCTGGGGGAACCCTATTGTGCCGGGCTCTGGAATGGGTAAACGCTGGCGGGTGTGCATCGCCCTTACCTGCTGGGCAGACAATGACCAGTCAGCAAAGTGAGGTTCCGGGGCATGCCGGGAAATGCACATTCCACTTCCTTGCTGTTTCCACCGAGACCAACACATCTCTCCGTGCAGTTGTTACGGCACTTGGGAACACAGCAGCTCTGCTGCCACCTGTTGGACACAATACAGTCATGAAGGCACTGCCCTGCATCCGGGCCTCTTGCACAAACCTGTGCTCCTTGCTTGGAGCACATGGCTGCACTCTGTGCACCATGTTGCTTACCACCAGAGAAGGCTCAGGTACCCAACACCATTTTGGCTTCCATCTCGTCTGAGAACTGCTCATTATGCACAGCCCTCATCTTTGCTTTGGTGAGGTGGGACTGCCATTGCTTCCTCAGTCCCACACCACCCCTTCCCATCCCACACTGCCATGGGAGATCAGGTTCTGGACCACCT
>NW_011170940.1:0-513 GCF_000146605.3 Meleagris gallopavo
GAGACCAGCAGTGTTTCATCACTTCACCAAAAGGAAGGTCAAACACCCCAGCTGGGAAGAGCAGTTACAGAACTATGGTTACAGTACATGTTCCACGAGCACTTTGTATTTGGGACTGCGTAGATACAGCCCAAAGGCATACTTAGTACGTTCAGCTTCCTCTAGGAAACATCTTCTGCTTACAAATCACTTGGAGCTATACTGCACAATTAAGAACACCCAAATGCAAGCTGCTTGAAGACTGTTTAATTATTAAGAGTGTAGTTATTTCTACAACCAGTAACTAGTACCATGGTATTATTGGAGAATTTTCAGCACAAGACAATGCTGGAAGGGAAATTGCTCACAAGAGTTACAAAATGCTTCAGATCACACCAGAAATACTTTGTTCTAACAACAGTTATGTTCTAACAGCATCGTCCATTTCCTTAACAATTTCCAAGATGAACTGATGTGGAGCATTACAGGGAAAAGAGCACTGAGCACAGATGCTAGGATCCTGATTCAAGCAGT
>NW_011170941.1:0-633 GCF_000146605.3 Meleagris gallopavo
TGACATTTTGGTAACACGAAATAACCACGTTCTCTCACCACAAAATCAGCGTTTTCTACCAGAAATACCAGTTTTCTCCCGGAAATACGGCATTTAACTCTCAGAAATGGCAGTTTCTCCCCAAAAATATGGTATTTCTCCAACAAGTGACAGTTTAGCACAAAATACGACATTTCCACCACAAATACCAGTTTCTCCCAAAACATGCCATTTTCTGCCAGCAACTGCAGTTTCCTCCCACAAATACCATTTTTCAACCAGAAACGTGACATTTTCTCCCAGAAATACCAGCTTTCTCCCAGGAATATGACATTTTGTACCAAAAATGCCAGTTTTCTCACCAAAAACTCAGCGTTTCCTACCAGAAATACCAGTTTTCGCCCGCAAGTAGGCCTTCTTCTCTCAGAAATGGCAGTTTTCTGCCCCAAAATGATGTTTTCTCCCAGGAATTGCACCTTTCTTCCTGAAATATTACATTTTCTATCAAAAATACCAGTTGTCTCCCCAACAATATGGCAACATCTCCCAGAAATACCAGTTTTCTCGCCCAAAACACAACGTTTCCTACCAGAAATACCAGGATTCTCCCCCAAAATAGGACATTTTCTGCCAGGAATTGCAGTTTTCGGCCAG